>NW_020837968.1:25573490-25838037 GCF_003676395.1 Aethalodelphis obliquidens
CTCTCTCTCTCTCTCTCTCTCTCTCTCTCTCTCTCTCTCTCTCTCTCCCTCCTCCTCCCTTCCTTTTCATAAATAGTGGCCAATTTTACATACTTTTCCACGCTCTATTTTTTCATTTACAACATAACCTCAAGAATTCCAACATACAGAGAACAGTTTCATTTGTTTTTTAAAATTGTGGACTGTAACACAAAAAACTAAAGTATATAAAACACAAGTGTAGAGTACAATAACTTATTGTAAAGCAAGCACCCATGTATTCACTACTCAGGCTACAAAAAATCATTGCCAGAACCCCAAAAATCTACATGTGTTCCCTGCTGATCACCACCCTCTTCACAGAGGTAACCACCATTCATACAAGTATCCTTAAAATACTTTAGGTTTGCACTTTTGCCTCATTTTAAACTTTACTGTATATGAATTTATGTTGGGTTTTTTTCTTTGAAATTTGCTTTTTTTCTCAATATTATGCTTCTTAAGATCCATCTGTGTTATTCCATGGAGTTCTAGTTCACTCGTTTTCATGTATCCATTCTACTGCTGATGGATATTTGGGTGTTTCCAATTTTTTAATATTTTGAATAATGCTGCTGCTTGACCAACCTTGTATATACGATGTAGTGCACATACATATGAGTATGTATAGGAATTACATACTGGTTATGCATATTTTTAACTTTCCAAAATAAACCACAGTTATGTTCCAAAGTATTATACTAACTTTTACTTGACACAGTGTATAGAAATGTCTCTTCTGCTACATCCTCATCAGCATGTACTTCGTTAGTACATCTAGTTTTTGCTGGTCTGGTGGGTGTGTACTGTATCTCACTGTCATTTTAATTTGCATTCTTTGATTATTAATGAAGTTGGGCACCTTTTCTCCTGTTCATTCACATTTGCTTTTCTTCCTCTGTATAGTGTTCATTTTTCTTTTGGGTAGTCTTTTTTTTTTAACTGACACTGGATATGAGTTTTATTCTTTTTATCTATTGCAAATAACTTCTTCTACTCTGTAGCTTGCCTTTTTGCTTTCTTAATGATGTGTTTTGATGGAAAGATATTCTGAATTTTAACATATCAAATATTATCAACATTTTCCCTTATGGGTTTGTTTTGATGGTTATTTATTTGGGGGGAGTAGGTACTCATGTTATCTAATTTCCATACAAGCATTTTAAACTGAGTGCTCAAAATTCTTCTTGAAAATTAAAAAAAAAAAAAAACTGCAGGAGGGAGATCAAGATGGCAGAATAGAAGGATGTGGAACTCACCTCCTCCCACAAATACATCAGAAATACATCTACATGTGGAACAATTCTCACAGAATACCTACTGAATGTTGACAGAAGATCTCATACAACCAAAGCTTCAAGAGAGATTACCATGTAATCAAGTAGAATGAAAGGGGGAGAAAAAGGAATTGGTAGGGGACCCGCATCCCTGGGAGGGAGCTGTGAAAGAGGAGAATTTCCCAGGAGCACCCTTCAACAGCTGAGATAACAGCCAGGATACATAGGGAGCTTCAGAGGCTCAGAGGAGAGTGCAGCAGCAGAATTGTGGCAGGCAGAACAGAGTGAGACCAGCACAGACAGTCCTGGTCACCTCCCAGCACTCCCCAGACTGAAATGCATGTCTGCTGGTGTGCAGGAGCTGGCTACTGAAATTTGGGCTTCAGCAGACAGACTTGGGGAGGGGATTGGGGTTGGTTCCATGGAGATAGCCTGAGGGGGCTGGAGTGTGGTCTGAGCAGCAACCACAGGTGTACTCAGGACTGGTCCTGGTCCACCATAGAAGCCCCATTGTTAACACAAGCATGAAGGGGGGACACTGCCCTGCCGTAGCAGCTTCATTCTCAGCATGCTCACAGTGGGCATGGCTCCACCTCTACAAACTCTAGGAGTGTGCAAGCAACAGTGGGTTGTCCACATGCAGAGGCAGAGCTGAAATCTGAGCCAATCCCCAGGGGCTGCATGACTTAGAAAGAAGGGCTGAAATCTGAGCCATGTGTCAGCAGCTGTGTGATCCACAGATTTATGCCACCAGTGGCAGCTTTGTGAACTCAGTGCCTGCTGGACATCCAAGTGGATTACTGGTGCTCCCGAAACTGGGGTGGGTCCAGTGATAGCAGCTGCAGTCTTTGCAGGTGGGCACATGGAGAGGCAGAGTTGGGGACTGGACTGATTCCATAGCTCCATGGCAGGTATAAGTGCACAACTGTGGTTGTCCCGATGCCTGACTTCAGCAAATCTGCACTGATGAATCTGCACTGGTGGCTTTGTGAGCACAGTGTCTGAAGAACACCCAGGCCAATCACCTGCATTCCCATGGTTGAGGTGGGGCTGAGGGCAGTGTCAAAAACCATGTACTTTGTGAGCCCGCACAATGGGTGACAGACACCACAGAGTGCACAGAGTGCACTTCCTAGTGGACGGCTCCTAGGGAGGAGTGGCTCCTCTTCAGGCAAAAGTGCTCCAGTCCCACCTACCTCACACTGCAGCCGAGAAACAGATATGGGATCTTCTGCTCCAACAACTGGGGAGCAGACCCTACCCCCAACAGGGCTGTGACAACCACAGACAAAGAGGAGGCCCCACTCAACATCTAGTGCAGGCTGTGTTCACCACAACACCAATCACACAACCTATCAAAGGAATAAAGAGCAGCACACACTGAGGAAAGATATGGCAGGCATTCATACTAAAAATAGCTCTTACACAAAAAATATTAGACTCATGCGTGCTACACAGGGATGCTCCCACGTAAAAACAGCCTTTCAAGAACATAGTAGATAACTGCTTCTCCTAAATTCATAGAGAAACATAAGTAAAATGAAGAAGCAGAGGAACCAGTCTCAGTTAAACAATCAAGAGAATTCCCCTGAAAGAACAAACAATGAAACAGAACTCTCTAGTCTATTAGATCCTGAGTTCAGAAAAGAGGTAACAGAAATACTGAAGGAATTAAGAAAGGCTATTGATAGAAATGTAGATCACTGTAAAAAAGAACTAGAAACTATAAAGAGAAGACAATTAAAATTAGAAAATTCGGGGCTTCCCTGGTGGCACAGTGGTTGAGAGTCCGCCTGCCAATGCAGGTGACATGGGTTCGTGCCCCGGTCCGGGAAGATCCCACATGCCATGGAGCGGCTGGGCCCGTGAGCCATGGCCGCTGAGCCTGTGCGTCCGGAGCCTGTGCTCCACAATGGGAGAGGCCACAACAGTGAGAGGCCCGCATACCGAAAAAAAAAAAAAAAAAATTAGAAAATTCATTTGCCAAAATGAAAGCTGCACTAAAGGCAATAAATACAAAACTAAATAATGCAGAAGAACGAATAAATGATCTGCAAGATAAAAAAATAGAAAACATGCAATAAGAACAGAAGACACAAAGACATATGAAAAAAAAAATGAAAGCACTATACGAGACCCATGGGATAATATAGTGTCCCAATCTACACATAATAGGGATCCCAGAAGGAGAAGAAAGAGAAGAAGGGATTAAAACTGCATTTGAATAACTTATGCCTGAAAACTTCCCAAACATAAAGAAGGAAACAGATATCCAGATACAGGAAGCACACAGGGTCCCAAACAAGATGAGCCTAAACAGACCTACACCAAGATGCATTGTAATTAAAATGGCAAAAGTCAAAGATAAAGAGAGGATTATAAAGGCAGCAAGAGAAAAACAAAGAGTTGGTTACAAGAGAAGCCCCATAAGGCTATCAGCTAATTTCTCTACAGAAAGTTTGCAGGCCAGAAGGGAATAGCAAGATATATTCAAAGCACTGAAAGGGAAACACTTGCAACATAGGATACTCTAACCAGCAAGATTATCATTTAGAATAGAAGAGATAAAAATTTCTCAAATAAGCAAAAACTAAAAGAATACAGCAATACTAAACCTATCCTAAAAGAAATATTGAAAGTTCTTCTCTAAATAGAAAAGAAGCAAGAAACTACAGGAAAGAGAAAATCACAGTTGGAATGTAAATCACTCAAATAAGCCAGTACACAGATTAAAAAGAAAAAAAAAAAAGCAAAAAAATTCTTATGAAAGAGCAGATAACTAGAATGAACAGCAAAAGGATAAACATGAAGATGTGAAAGGGGACATCAAAATCATCAAATGTGGGGTTAGGGAGCTAAGAAAATGTAGATTTATTTTTTAGAATGTGTTTGACCCTATATGACTACCAGTCTAAAGCAAGTAGATATAGTAATGGGTTAGCATACTTGAAAAACAGGATAACTACAAATCAAAAACATACAATAGATTTACAGAAATCAAAAAGCAGAGAACACAATCATAATGCAAAAGAAATCCGCAGAGAACACAATCATAATGCAAAAGAAATCCATCAAACCACAAAAGGAAAAACAAAAAGAAAAATAAAGGAAGAAAGAAAAAATACAAAATCAACTGGAAAATAAGGTTTAAAAAGGGAAGAAATACATATCTAATCAAATTTACCTTAAATGTTAATGGATTAAATGCTCCAATCAAAAAACAGAATGGCAGATTGGATAATAAAACAAGAGCCTACAACTTGCTGTCCTTATGGCGAATGACACACAGATTGAAAGTGAGGGGATGGAAAAAGATATTTCATGAAATGGAAATGACAAGAAAGTGGGGGTAGCAAAAGTCATGTCAGACAAAATAGACTTTAAAATGAAGGACATAAAGAAAGATAAAGAAGGACACTACATAATGATAAAGGGATCAATAAAAGGCTATTACACTCATTAACATATATGCAGCCGATATAGGAACACCTAAATACATAAAACAAATACTAAGAGACATAAAGGGAGAAATTGAATGGAATATTATCATATTAAGAGAGTTTTACACCCCACTAACATCAGTGGACAGATCTTCAAGAAAAAATCAGTAAGGCAACAGAGATCCTAAAAGACACAATAGAACAGTTAGACTTGATATTTTCAGGACATTACATGCAAAAAAGACCAGAGACTCCATTTTGTGAGAACACCAAAATCACAACTAACTGCTGAACAATCATCAACAGGAAGACACTGGAACTTACCAAAAAAGACACCCACATCCAAAGACAAAGGAGAAGCTGCAATGAGACGGTAGGAGGGGTACAATCACAATAAAATCAAATCCCATAACCACTGGATGGGTGACTCACAAACTGGAGAACAATTATACCACAGAAGTCCACCCACTAGAGTGAAGGTTCTAAGCCCCACATCAGGCTTCCCAACCTGGGGGTCTGGCAACAGGAGGAGGAATTCCCAGAAAACTGAAGGCTTTCGGGATTTGATTGCAGGACTTCAACAGGACTGGGGAAAACAGAGACTCCATGCTTAGAGGGCACACACAAAACAGTGTGTGCATGAGACCCCAAGGGAAAGGAGCAGTGACCCCATAGGAGACTGAATGAGACCTAGCTGCTAGTGTTGGAGGGTCTCCTGCAGAGGCGGGGGGTGGCTGTGGCTCACTGAAGGGACAAGGACAGTGGCAGCAGAAGTTCTGGGAAGTACTCCTTGGCATGAACCCTCCTGGAGTCCACCATTAGCCCCACCAAAGAGCCTGTAGCCTCCAGTGATGGGTCACCTCAGGCCAAACAACCAACAAGGAGGGAACATAGCCCCACCCATCAGCGGGCAAGTGGATTAAAGATTTACTGAGCTCTGTCCACCAGAGCAACAGCCAGCTCTACCCACCACCAGTCCCTCCCATCAGGAAGCTTGCACAAGCCTCTTAGATAGCCTCATCCACCAGAGGGCAAACAGCAGAAGCAAGAAGAACTACAATTCTGCAGCCTGTGGAAAGAAAACCACATTCACAGAAAGATAGACAAAATGAAAAGGCAGAGGACTATGTACCAGATGAAGCAATAAGATAAAACCCCAGAAAAATAGCTAAATAAAGTGGAGATGGGCAACCTTCCAGAAAAAGAATTCAGAATAATGATAATGAAGATGATCCAAGAACTCGGAAAAAGAATGGAGGCAAATATCGAGAAGATGCAACAAATGTTTAACAAAGACTTAGAAGAATTAAACAACAAATAAACAGAGATGAACAATACAATAACTGAAATGAAAAATACACTAGAAGGAATCAATAGCAGAACAACTAAGGGAGAGAATGGATAAGTGACCTGGAAAAGAGAATGGAGGGAAATCAATGCCATGGAACAGAATAAAGAAAAAAGAATGAAAAGAAATGAAGACAGCCTAAGAAATCTCTGGTATAACATTAAATGCACCAACATTCACATTAGAGGGGTCCCAGAAGGAGAAGAGAGACAAAAAGGACCCAAGAAAGTATTTGAAGAGATTATAGTTGAAAACATCCCTAACATGGGAAATGAAATATCCACCAAAGTCCAGGAAATGCAGAGAGTTCCAGGCAGGATAAACCCAAGGAGAAACATGCCGAGACACATAGCAATCAAATTGACAATCATTAAAGACAAAGAAAAATTATTAAAAGCAACAAGGGAAAAACAACAAATAACATACAAGGGAACTCGCATAAGGTTAACAGCTGATTTTTCAGCAGAAACTCTACAAGCCAGAAGGGAATGGCATGATATATTTAAAGTGATGAAAAGGAAGAAGCTACAACCAAGATTACAGCACCCAACAAGGATCGCATTCAGATTCGACAGAGAAATGAAAAGCTTTACAGAAAAGCAAAAGCTAAGAGAATTCAGCACCACCAAACCAGCTCTACAACAAATGCTAAAGGAACTTCTCTAGGTGGGAAACACAAGAGAAGAAAAGGACCTACAAAAACAAACTCAAAACAATTAAGAAAATGGTAATAGGAACATACATATCAATAATTACCTTAAACGTGAATGGATTAAATGCTCCAACCAAAAGACACAGGCTGGCTGAATGGATACAAAAACAAGACCCGTACATATGCTGCCAACAATAGACCCACTTCAGATCTAGGGACACAAACAGACTGAAAGTGAGGGGATGGAAAAAGATATTCCACGCAAATACAAGTCAAAAGAAAGCTGGAGTAGCAATACTCATATCAGATAAAATAGACTTTAAAATAATGTTACAAGACAAAGGAAGGACCCTACATAATGATCAAGGGATCAATCCAAGAAGAAGACATAATGACTGTAAATATCTATGCACCCAAAATAGGAGCACCTCAATACATAAGGCAAATGCCAACAGCCAAAAGAGGAAATAGACAGTAACAAACAAACAAGGAAACAAAATTATCAACAAATAATTCTTGGGGACTTTAACACCTCATCTCAGAATAAAAGCAATATGATCATCCCAATAGATGCAGAAAAAGCTTTTGACAAAATTCAACACACATTTATGATAAAAACTCCAGAAAGTGGGCATAGAGGGAACCTACTTCAACATAATAAAGGCCATATATGACAAACCCACAGCAAACATCATTCTCAATGGTGAAAAACTGAAAGAATTTCTTCTAAAATTTGGAACGAGACAAGGATGTCCACTCTCACCACTACTATTCAACATAGTTTTGGAAGTCCTAGTCATGGCAATCAGAGAAGAAAAAGAAATAAAAGGAACACAAATTGGAAAAGAAGTAAAACTGTCACTGTTCGCAAATGACATGATACTATACATAAAAACCCCTAAAGATGCCACCAGAAAACTACTAGAGCTAATCATGAATTTGGTAAAGTTGCAGGATACAAAATTAATGCACATAAATCTCTTTCATTCCTATACACTAACAATGAAAGATCAGAAAGAAATTAAGGAAACAATCCCATTCACCACTGCAACAAAAAGAATAAAATACTTAGGAATAAACCAACATAATGAGGTAAAAGACCTATACTCAGAAAACTATAAGACACTGATGAAAGAAATCAAAGATGACACAAACAGATGGAGAGATACACCATGTTTTTGGATTGGAAGAATCAGTATTGTGAAAATGACTATACTCCACAAAGGAATCTACATATTCAATGCAATCCCTGTCAAATTACCAATGGCATTTTTTACATAACTAGAATAAAAAATCTTAAAATTTGTATGGAGGTACAAAAGACCCCATATAGCCAAAGCAATCTTGAGGGAAAAAAATGGAACTGGAGGAATCAGACTCCCTGACTTCAGACTATACTACAAAGCTACAATAATCAAGACAATATCGTACTGGCACAAAAACAGAAATATAGATCAATTGGACAGGATAGAAAGCCCGGAGATAAACTGACACACCTATGGTCAACTAATCTATGACAAAGGAGGCAAGGAGACACAATGGAGAAAAGACAGGCTCTTCAATAAGTGGTGATGGGTAAACTGGACAGCTACATGTAAAACAATGAAATTAGAACACTCCCTAACACCATACACAAAAATAAACTCCAAATGGATTAAAGACCTAAATGTAAGACTGGACACTATAAAACTTTTAGAGGAAAACACAGAAAAAACACTCTTTGACATTAATCACAGCAAGATTATTTTTGACCCACCTCCTAGAGTAATGGAAATTAAAACAAAAATAAACAAATGGGACCTAAGTAACTGAAAACCTTTTGCACAGCAAAGGAAATGATAATATGAAAAGGCAACCCTCAGAATGGGAGAAAATATTTGCAAATGAATCAATGGACAAAGGATTAATCTCCAAAATTTACAAGCAGCTCATGCAGCTCAATATCAAAAAAACAAACAATCCAATCCAAAAATGGGCAGAAGACCTAAATAGACATTTCTCCAAAGAAGATATACAGATGGCCAAGAGATACACAAAAAGATGCTCAACATCACTAATCATTAGAGAAATGCAAATCAAAACTACAATGAGGTATCACCTCACACCAGTTAGCATGAGCATCATCAGAAAATCTACAAACAACAAATTCTGGAGAGGATGTGGGGAAAAGGGAACCGTCTTGCACTGTTGGTGGGAATATAACTTGATATAGCCACTATGGAGAACAGTATGGAGATTCCTTAAGAAACTAAAAATAGAATTACCATATGACCCAGCAATCCCACTACTTGGTATATACCCAGAGGAAAACATAATTCAAAAAGACACATGCACCCCAATATTCATTGCAGCACTATTTACAATAGCCAGGTCATGGAAGCAATCTAAATGCCCACAGACAGATTAATGGATAAAGAAGATGTGGTACATATATACAATGGAATATTAGTCAGCCATAAAAAGGAATGAAATTGGGTCATTTGTAGAGACATGGATGGATCTAGAGACTGTGATACAGAGTGAAGTTAGTCAGAAAGAGGAAAACAAATATCATATATTAACACATATATGGGGAATCTAGAAAAAGGGCACAGACAAACCAGTTTGCAAGGCAGAAATAAAGACACAGATGTAGAGAACAAACATATGGACACCAAGGGGGGAAAGCAGGGGGTGGGGTTTGTGGTGGTGGGATGAATTGGGAGATTGGGATTGACATATATATACTAATATGTATAAAATAGATAACTAATAAGAACCTGCTGTATAAAAATAAATAAACAAAGAAATAAATGAAATTTAGAAAAATAAAAAAAAATCAGAAAGAAAAAAGCCCAGAATACACATTTTTTTTCAAGTGCACATGGAACATTCTCTCAAATAGACCACAAACTAGGACACAAAACAAGCCTCAACAAATTTAAGAGGACAGAAATTATTTCAAGCATCCTTTCTGACCACACTGGCATGAAACTAAACATCAATCACAGAAAGAGAAAAAAGGGGGAAAAAACTCAAATTACACAGGGACTAAAAAACACGGTACTAAAAAAAACAATGGGTCAACAATAAAAATAAAAGAGTAAATTTAAAAATACTTCAAGTCAAATGAAAATGAAAATACAACCATACAAAATCTATGGGATGCAGCAAAAGCAGTTCTAAGAGGGAGGTTCACAGTGATAGAGGCTTTCCTCAAAAAACAAGAAAAATCTCTAATAAACAATCTAAACTACCACCTGAAAGAATTTAGAAAAAGAACAAATAAAACCTAGAGTCAGCAAATGGAAGGACCTAATAAAGTTCAGAGAGGAAATAAGTAAAATAGAGATTTTAAAAAATGGAAGAAAAATCAATAAAACAAAGACCTGGTCTTGAAAGGGTAAAGAAATTGACAAACCATCTAGCCAGGCTCACCAAGAAGAAAACAGGACCCAGATAAACAAAATAAGAAATGAAAGAGGAGAAATAACAACAGGTACTGAAGAAATACAATAAAACCCACAAGAGAACACTATTAACAATTATATGCCAACAAATTGGACAACCATTACTTCATGGACAATTTTCTAGAAACATATAGCCCACCAAAACTGAATCAAGAAGGAAGAGATAATTTGAACAGACCAATCACTAGAAGGGAAATAGAATATGTTAAAAACAAAACAAAACAAAACAAAAACTCCCTGCAAACAAAAGTCTAGGACCAGATGGCTTCACTGGGGAATTCTACCAAGCATACAAAGAATAAATTATACTGACCCTTCTCATACTCTACCAAAAGATTGAAGAAGAGGGAACACTCCCAAAGTCATTCTATGAAGCCACCATCACCCTGATACCAAAACCTGACAAAGACAATACCAAATAATATAATTACAGACCAATATCGTTGATGAATACAGATGTAAAAATCCTCAATAAAATATTATCAAACCAAATCCAATGACACATAAAAGGGGTTATACACCATGATCAAGTTGGATTCATCCCAGGGTCACAAGGATGGTTCAACATATGCAAATCAATCAACATAATATACCACATCAACAAAAGAAAAGACAAAAACCACATGATTATCTCAATAGATGCAGAGAAAGCACTTCATAAAATTCAACATCCATCATGATAAAAACTCTTACTAAAGTGGGTATAAGAGGGAACATATCTCAATATAATAAAAGCTATTTATGACAAACCCACAGCCAACATAATACTCAATGGTGAAAAGTTGAAAGTGTTCCCCCTAAAATCTGGAACAAGACAAGGTTGCCCACTCTCACCACTTCTATTCAACATGGTATTGGAAGTCCCAGCCACAGCAATTGGACAAGAAAAAGAAAGAAAATGTATCCAAATTGGAAGGGAAGCAGTAGAATTGTCATTATATGCAGATGACATGATTCTATATATAGAAAACCCTAAAGAGTCTGCACAAAAACTAATAGAACTGATAAAAGGATTCAGCAAGGTAGCAGGATACAAGATTAACATACTGAAGTCAGTTGCATTTCTTTACACTAACAATGAAATATCAGAAAGAGAATGTAAAAAAAATCCTTTTTAAAATCGCATCAAAAAAATAAAATACATAGGAATAAACCTGACCAAGGAGGTGAAAGACTTATATGCTGAGAAGTATAAAACATTGTTAAAGGAAATTGAAGATGATTCAAAGAAATGGAAAGATATCCCATGCTTTTGAATTGGAAGAATTAACATTGTTAATATGACCATACTACCCAAAGCAATCTACAGACTTCATGCTATCCCTATCAAATTACCCAAAACATTTTTCACAGAACTAGAAAAAGTAATCCTAAAATTTTTATGGAAACATAAAAGACCCAGAATTTTCAAAGCAAGGAAAGGACAAACCTGAGGAAAAAGAATAAACCTGGAGGTGTAACCCTCCCAGACTTCAGACAACACTACAAGCTACAGTAAACAAAACAATGTGGTATTGGCACAAAAACACACATACGGATCAATGGAACATAATAGAGAGCCCAAAAATAAACCAACTGACCTACGGTCAATTGATCTATGACAAAGGAAGCAAGAGTATACAACGGAGAAAAGACAATCTCTTCAGCAAGTGGTGCTGGGAAACCTGGACAGCCACAAATAAATCAATGAAGTTAGAACACTCTTTCATACCAGGCACAAAAATAAAGTCAAAATGGCTTAAAGACTTAAATATAAGACACGACACCATAAAACTCCTAGAAGAGAATATAGGCAAAACATTCTCTGACATAAATCATAGCAATGTTTTCTTAGGTCAGTCTCCCAAGGCAATAGAAAAGAAACAAAAATAAACAAATGTGATCAAATCAAACTTTAAAGCTTTTGCACAGCAAAGGAAACAAAACGATAAGACAACCTATGGAATATGAGAAAATATTTGCAAACAATGCGACAAACCAGGGCTTAATTTCAAAAATATACAAACAACTCATACAACTCAATACCAAATAAACAAACAAACCAATTTTTAAAAATGGGCATAAGACCCAAATAGACATTTCTCCAAACATACAGGTGGCCAACCAGCACATGAAAAGATGTTGAACATCACTAATTATTAGAGAAATGCAAAGCAAAACTACAATGAGATATCACCTCACTTCTACTGTATAGCACAGGGAACTATATTCAATATCTTGTAATAAACAGTAAAGGAAAAGAATATGAAAAATAATATATATGTATAACTGAATCACTTTGCTGTACAGCAGAAATCACTCCAATCAGAATGGCCATCATTAAAAATCTACAAATAATAAATGCTGGAGAGGGTACGGAGAAAAGGGAACTTGCCTACACTGTTGGTGGGAATGTAAATTGCTGCAGCCACTATAGAAGACAGTATGGAGGTTCCTCAAAAAACTAGAGTTGCCATATGATCCAGCAATCCCACTCCTCGGTGTATATGCAGAGAAGACCATAGTTCAAAAAGATACATGCACCCTAATATTTATAGCAGCACTATTTACAATATCCAAGACATGGAAGCAACCTAAATGTCCATCAACAGATGAATGGAGATATATATATATATATAGTACTCAGCCATAAAAAAGAACGAACAATGCCATTTGCAACATGAATGGACCTTGAGATTATCATACTAAGTGAAGTAAGTCAGAAAGAGAAAGACAAATACCATATGATATCACTTATATGTGGGATCTAAAATATGATACAAATGAACTTATTTACAAAACAGAAACAGACTCACAGACATAGAAAACAAATTTATGGTTACCAAAGGGGAAAGGGAGTGGGAGAGGGATAAATTAGGAGTTTGGGATTAGCAGATACAAACTACTATACAACAAGGTCCTACTGTATAGCACAGGGAACTATATTCAATATCCTGTAATAAACAGTAAAGGAAAAGACTATGAAAAATAATATATATGTATAACTGAATCACTTTGCTGTACAGCAGAAATTAACACTACACTGTAAATGAATTATACTTCAATAAAAAAAGAAATGATGACTTAAAAAAAGAAAAAGGGCTGCAGTAGTTCAAAGCTTCAGATATCAGTATATTGCCTTAGTATTTCTGCTTCTGCCGAGTGCCTGTGGGTGATTTCCCACTCATTTGATGTGTAGAATTAGCGAGGTCTGTCTGTTTCTAAAATAGGTGTTCCCTTGATGTCTATATGTCCCTTACGAGACTAAACTAGTTATCTTCAACTATTTGCTCTCTTTCAGCCTAGGAGTTTTTTTCCACAACACGTGATGTGCCCATTTTGAACGTTATTCATCTGAAAGACAAATTCGTATGGAAGTACTCATTGGCAGATCAGTCACAAATAACATAGCCTGAAGTTTACATATAATTCTCTGCTTGATAACTGTAAACTTTCTTTTCTACTCAAAAAGCACATCTGGTAGTATATTATTACCTGAGTAACATTCTGACTGCTTTAATTATTTTAAAAAATCATTTAAAACTTTCAAAACCTAACTCTTCTGTATGACGTATTGTTGACCCACGTCACAAATGATCTAGTTAAAACAATGTTTTATGATATTGAGATTAACTATGAGGATGCTGATAACTGTTATTCTATGATGTTTCTAGATCATTAATGAGGTGGATCAAGTAACTTTCCAGGTCTGAGCCAAAGAAACACGCATCAAGCAAGTAGATAAGAGATTAATAATGAATCATGTGGTTCTATGCAGCCTATAAGAAACATGCTAGTGGACTGATAGGTAATGATCATTATTACTTTGGTAGCAAGTCCCAGCTCTTGTCTCAGTTCACTCTCAGTAGAACAAGTAAAATTACTTTGTATTATTGTCTCCCAGGAATTTCCCCAGTCCCTGTAACAGGGAGAGTCAGTATTATTTGACTGTTTCTCCAGTTAGGTGACAATTTTCAAGTCTCATCTTGTCTTTTCCTTTTTTTCTCTTTTTGAAAATACAAAACTAAATGAAATTTGAATTATAAAGTAGCTACATTTCATAACACCTGAATAATGTGGATTTGATATTCTTTGGGTTGGAGGAGAACGAAAGAGATAACTTTTTGCTTGAGGTTGGGCAGGAGGAAACAGATCTGAGTAGAGTAACATAGTCAATAACTTTATAAATTGAAGGATGGCATGAGGGCCTTGGGTGTCTGATAAGAGAAAGGGCATCAAAAGCTTGAACAAAGTTTAACTATTACAAAGCTGCAATTTCGACCACGGCTACTTGTCTTTCTATTCTTCCTAAATGTCAGGTAGAAAGAGTTGCCTCAGGAAACTTAAAGATGACCACACTCTTTTTCTATGGAAGGTTTTCTTGAGGGAAAGAAGGAATTAATGAACTTGTTTTCTCCCTCCTCTGAGCCTGAAGAATGTGAGGCTGTGGGACAAGTTAGGGATTTATGGGGTAACTGTTGTGTCAGGAGCAGCAGCATTTCTTCCTCATTGGGATTTGATTATTTGTTAATCCCTAAATCAGGTCCTTCTCCAACAGAATGACTCCAAGCAGAGCATACTTTACAGTATGCTTTACTTTACAGAAGACACTGAATGTTTCCACTTTTCTCTACATATATTTATAAGTTTTAAAAATCTGCATTGTTGGGAACAATAAAAGTTTATTAAAAATTAAAATTTCGAAGAGATTAATTAATACAATATTTGCTCTGTTGTTTTCATCATTGTTATACTGTTGAAGTTGAGATGAACTCAGCTTGCTCAATAATTATTTATTCATTTCACCAGGTCTTTGGCACTTACAGCTCTATGTCTTCTGTCTTTGCAGGGCTGGCTCTGCATGTTTAGGTCTGAAAAGAAAAAAGGTGTAGTGGATGAATAGAAAAGGAAATAAATATTAAAATAAATTAATAATGGACCTTATACTCTATAATGTGCCATAAAGTTAGGAGTGTGGTTAACTTAACCCTCTCTACTTGAGGTCCACTAAAAAAATTTTTTTTTAACAGAAGAAAAAGGAAAGATCATCTAAGACTGAGCCCTGAGGCACTTCCTCATCTTCAAGTGAGGAGCTAGCAAAGAATAGCATGAAGGACTAGCTAATTAGATAAGGGAAGAGGGGGACATTCAATACTGCAAAGATCAGGAAAGAGATATTTCCAAATGGAAGGAGTGTCAGTTGCATCACTGCTGCTGAAAATATCGGACACTGTCCATTGGATTTGCAACTTGATGGTCATTGGTGAACTTGACAAAAGCAGTATCAGTGGAGTGATGTGATCTGAAGGCAGTCTCTAGTAAACTGAAGAGAGAATCAGAGGCGAAGTGTAGATGGTGAGCAAATATGCCCTAGAAATGGAGAGGTAGTTGAAGTGGGATGCAAGTTGAGGGAGTTTTGTTTGGTTTTGCTTTTAAACATGGGAGATAATACAGCAAGTTTACAGTATTAGTTTATGGCAGTGGTCCAATAAAGAGAAATAAACTGATGATGTAGGAAGAAGAGTAGAAAATTAAAGGTGCATTGTCCTTGATGGGGTGTGGAATCCAGCACATTAGTAGATTTTTTTTCTTTATTTTTCTTAGGGAATGGAGAGAGAGTTGCTTAGTTTTATATTTATTTATTTATTTTGGGTTGTTAATTTAGTGTTTTTCAAAGTTACTGTACATCCACATAGCTTTAAAAATCAAAAAATTCTACAAGATAGCCAACATAAACGGTCATCATCCTCTTTATCTCTCTGTAATTTGTCCCTGCACAGAACCATCACTTCCAACTCCAGGGTATATATATCCGTATCTCTAAATAACATGCAATGTTATGACTTTTTGGTTGTTTTAATTTCTGGTTTTAGGTATTAGATCATGACTTCCTATCATTGAAGATGAGGATTAATGTTTTTCACCACCTTTTCTTTTCTCCCAGCACCTATACTCTTTCCATTTCTCTATCAGTATTGTTACATCAACAGTTTGGTTAGATTGATATTTAACATTTAATTTATTATAACTATGGCCTGTCAAATTTAATAATGATTATGTTTACTTTCCTGAAAAATACAACTATTTTTATTTCTCAATTTAAAAATGGTATCTTTTTCTTTGCTGAATTTTCAAGGACATCATAAATTCAATCTCCAAAATCTCCCCCATTTATCTAAATCTCTTATGAATACATTCAAGGGTTTTAGATATTTTATATTCTTGAAGAAATAGCTCCTGGATGCTCTAATCTGCTTCAATCTGGGATGGTTGCTCTCTGTGTTAAGTGCAAGCTGTCATATCCTCATCTAGGGATTTTAAATATCTATCAGATATGTTGGAGACTCTACTTCTTGAAGCCCATGACTTCCCCTTTCTTGGTTTACTCCCTATTTTTGGTGAAGCCCTTTCTCCAAGGATTTTCTGAAAAAGAGTAAATGGTAAGTAAGTTTTTTGAGACCTTGTCTACGTGAAAATATTTTTATTCCATCCTCACATTTGATTTGGCTAGGTATAGAATATTAAGTTGGAAATGATTTTCCTCCAACAATTTGAAGACATCAGTCAGCTATTCTCTAATTTCCAATGTTGCTGTTGAGAAGTCATGAAGATTCCTAATCCTTCAATCGTGACTTATTTTTCTCTCCAGAAGCTCTTCTCTCTGCTCCCAGTGTTGTTACATTTATTGATGACATGACGGATTCTGGCCTGTGTTCCCCATTGTTCTGGCACTAGTGGACTTTGTTAAACTAATTACACAAGGCAACCATTAGACCTAAGTGGCTCTAATGCTTTTGTGGCCTATATAAGCAAACCAAAACCTAAGCCTGTAAGTGCTTCAAGGTTAAGAAAGTGAAACCTAAGAATAACCAATCACAAACAGCCAACTGGCTTTAAGCTATAGCTAATCAGATCATTTCCTTTGCTTCTGCACTTTCTCTATGTAAGTCTTTGTCCTGGCTTCTACCGGCAGATTGCTCCTAATCACTTCTGGTTTGATGCTGCCCTGTTATAATCCAGTTTTTCTCAAATAAACAAAAATTTTAACCTGCCTCCACTTCTATTTTAACAGCTTTACTCTGAAAACTCATTTCTGCTAGTTCTAAAATATTTTCTTGCATTTGTTTAATAGTTTCTTCCTCTTTGTTTTTCAACATTATTCAGATGTTGGACATACTGAACTGTTCCTCTAATTAACTTCTCTCTCACATTTTCCTTCTCTTTGAATATTTGCTCTACTTTCTGTAGACTTTTACAGCCATATATTCCAACATTTCTACTAAATTTTTTCTAAGAAATACCCTAGTAATCTCCCAGGTTGGGAGGTATCTTAAATTAGAATCTTCAGAGTTTTTATTTATTATACATTATTATATACAGTCCTCTATTCTTATTATAGGATAATAAGAATATTTTAACTGATAAGCATAGAAACTTACTATAAATTTTGTCAACAAGGTGTTTAGATTTAGAACAAAGGAAAGAGAAAACCACTGCATTGTTCATTTGGCCTTCATGGCAGGACATCAAGTTCCATAACTTGAACAGAAAGCAAAGTCAAAGAGAAACTCAAACAAACCATGCAAATATCAACAAGAATAAAGCAGGTCAATATTGTCATCAGACAAAGTTCAAGGTAAAAAAAGAAAAAAAAGAATTAAAAAACCATGCACACAAATCTCTAAGCAAAATAAAAACGTATTTTGCATAGATAAAAGCTTGCATCCTCAAATGAAGATGTATAGTGTCAACTATTAATTTAAAGGCACTTACATTACATTTTCATTATTAAGTAACAAAAATAAATTAACTAAGTCAATGTTTCCCAAATTTCAGTCATTTGTATAGCACCTTCACAATATACTTAAAGTTTTGTTTCATCTTATGTACATTTTATTTATATAAAAATGTAACATTATACTGCTGCTGGAGAAGGGAAATCAGGTTCATTGATAAATAGAAGGGAAAAATACAAATAAATTCTAAATTGTAGCTGAATTCTTCACCTGTGGATGAACTTTAGCCAAAGGCGTTCCCTCTCTTTTTACAAGAGATATTAGCAAGTGTTGGAGAAGTGTAAAATAAACATTTGCACATACACCTAAAAGACTCTTTCTTACAAAATAGAGATCGAAAATGGGATAATGGCCAATGTTACTTAATGTTGCATTCCTGGGCCATGTACAGGTGGCAATATTGGTTTATATCACACCCTTGCAGAAACTCTGAACTAGACTTAAGTCAGGAAGTTGTGGTGAAGAAAAGGAAATACAAAATAAACCAAAAGAAAATAGGAAGAAATTAATAATCAAAAAAGCACGTTCAAAATAACAAGGAAAAAAGGAGTTGACATATACTGAGCCATTATTTGATCTCTAGAAAACACAAATTGTCATGGGAAATGTGAAATGAAGTGGGCCCCTTCCCTGATAAACTCCTTGAAATGGCTACCTTTTCTCTACTTTGAGAAGTAGGCTCACCAGAAGTCACAGGAAATTAATAAGGTGAGAAAGATGGGTCCAAGAGGGCTAGAGCAACTAGTTGCAACTTTTTAAAAATCAATTTTATAAGTTCTATAAAGCCAGTGTGCAATATCCCCAGAAATTAAGAGGAACAGCAAACAAGGTAGCGCTGGCTCATTGGGCTTAGTGACACAGTGTGCCAACCCAGTAAAAGGCAACCAAATACCCCTGGGATAAATTGTAAACAGGGTTCCAGTGAGCAGGGAGCTACACATATGACTCCTTATATAAAGAATAAATGTAAATTGGTCTTGCTCTTCCTGAAGTAGGCAGAGACTTTGAATGGAAATGAAAATGAAGAATAAATGTAAAGTACTCCTCTCTTAGTAACATAGTACAACTATAACCACATTAGCAACCTTAAGTCTAGCCTGAATTTAAACCTAAGCAAGTCCCCTGAGTGTGGCAGTCAAAATCAGCTGAAATTCTGAAAATGGGACATAATGCTATGAATGTTGAACAAAAAGATTTAATTTATAATCTAAGTTTTATACCATTTAATATGCTGTTGCAGAAAGCTAAGAAAGAATACTGAAGAAAAGAACAAGAGCTAAAAAATATAGGAAGAGAAGGTTGCTAAAGTCTTCTGGGAAAGTTCTTTCTTATTTTTTGGGGACTGCTTCTGGAGAGACCCTCTTTCACTGAAAGTTATTACATGCAGATTCAAGGTTTGGAATTGCTGTAGCCATCTTGTCAAAATCTGAAGATGAAGCCTACACAAAGAAAAGGGCAGAATGAAGATAACATAAGAGAGATAAAACTACAACAGTGAGATCATCTAGTCTGGAAACTGTTCTATCTGTGGATTTGTAACCAAGCAGGACCCTATGTGACCTTCCTGGGACAGAAGTGCTACCAATGTTCTCCACCTGCCTCTTGTTTTAGAAAAGCTTTAGTGTCCCAGGTTCCCCTGAGTTGCAAAAGTCTGGCTCAAGAATTAATGATTGAAAGAATGTGAACATGTAGTAACAAAAAATAGTAGTTGAGCCAGGAGAACTGGTGACAATTTGAACAATAAATCAGGCATATAGCAGAATCTTTAGTTCTTCTCTGAAGGGTATAGATAGCAGTATCTGATGCACATTCCTGAGTTGTTTTACAGATACTAAAACCACCACCAGATGGAAGAAGCTAATGGCATGATGACCATGAGCATGTACTCCAAGACATGCTGGAGCCTAAGGATTGATAATGTTAATCCCTGTGACACCACCCTGTTACCTCACCATCAATCAATCAGGGAATTGTGCATGAGCTGATCATGCACAATTCTCTGTGACTCCTCTCCCTCATCTCCCCTTTAAAACCCCTTTCCTGAAACCCATCAGGGAGTTCGGGGGTTTTGAGCATTAGCTGCCCATACTCCTTGCTTGCTTGGTGCCTGCAATAAATGCTGCACTTACCTTCACCACAACCTGTTGTCAGTAGATTGGCTTTACTGTGCACAGGCAAGCAGACACAAGTCCAGTTGGGTAACAGTTTTAGTTATGTGAGTCCATCTGGGCTGGATATCCAAGACAGCTCACTCACATGGCTGAGAATTGATGCTGGGTGCCAGCTGTGAGCTCAGCTAAGCTGTTGACCAGAATGCCTGCCTGTGGCCTCTGCAGGACAACTGTCTTAGGGCAGTCAAACTTTTTACATGGTGGCTGACTTAGCACAGGGTAAGTGTCTCAAAAGACTCATGGGGAAGTAGCACAGCCTTTTCTGACCTATCTTCAGCAGCACTCAGATTCTATTTGTTATCAGTGAGTCATAAGACCAGCCTAAATTAAAGGGGAAGATACTATTTAGACTCACCTGTGAAAAAGTCACACTGTGGAAAAGCAGATGGGATGGGAGATATTGCTGTTGGAAAATAAATTTTGCCACACCCATTTATTTATTTTTTTAAATTATTTTTAATCATTCTGCACTGCCAAGCTCCATTTCCTGAGAAATATTAATAATGATACAAAAAAAATCCCACTATGTGCCTGCAAAATAGTTAAGATTGTGGGTTAGTTGGATGATACTGGGCATCAATTTTCTCTTCTATAAATAGGAATAATAATAGGACCTACCTCATAGGGTTGTTCTCAGTGTTAAAAGAATTAATACATATAAGTGCTAGAAAATTTTCTAGATCATAACATGTATCAATAGGTGATTGTTAAAAGGGATTAAAATAGCCCATTTATAAAACATCTGTCAGTTAACATTTTAAGTTAAAATGTATGGTGGAAATAGAAGATACACTCAAAATAAAATGAAACAGAATTATCTAAAATAAAATGAGAAACATACATCAGGCAAATAACCACTATAAAACTGGCATAGAAAACAATATTTGAAAGAATTTAAAATAACAAGTAACAGAAATAAAGAGTGATGTTCCCAATGAAGAGAGACTACCTATAAAGAAATCATTGGAGCATTGTGTATAACAGCAAAAAATTACCCTTCATTAAAAACTGTATAAATAAAAAGTTTTACATTCATTCAATGAAATACTGTTAAGTTAAAAGATTATTAAGAAAATGTCATAAATAAAATGTGCTAAATTCATGTGATGGAATACTATTAAGTAAAAACATCATGGCTAGATGTTAAAAACAGAATCCGGTTATAGAACAGTAAAATGTAAATTTTTAAAAACCGTTGTTTGCACACCAATATGCAAACCAAAAAATACACTGGTGAATATTATATCAAAACAATGACAGTTTCTGGGAAGATGGGGAAGAAAATGCCACTCCATTATTAGTAATTTATTTTATTTTACAAAGGGTATGAAGCAAATATATCAAAATGCTAGCATTTCCTAGGAAATGAGAGTAATTATTAGTAAGTGCTTGTTTCTGTAATTTTCTGTCAAACCGATGACAACGCTAACAATACTACCTTCACACTAAACTTTGGTGTGCTGTCTTCTTATTCAGTGTTGTCTGTCTTTTAATGGTGGAAAGCATAACCATATGGGATGGACGGTTCATTGTTTTCTAAAACCATTCCACTGTCTTTTACTCTGAATTTTTTTTATTCTGACCTTCTAACTTCTAAATAAATCTTGGTTTGTTTGACAGAGGAAGGAGATACTGAGATACAAAGAGGTGAGGGGGGTGGTTCTGGAATGTTTAAATGGTAGTTCAACTATTATGCTCTTTCATTTAAATTTTCAAATTTTAAATATATACGAGTCAAGTTCGTAAGCCACAAAATAACAAACAGTGTTACCTAGAGGTTTTACAGAGACTAACTCTAAGAAGCTTGGCTCTGCAGGTCCTGGACTTTTGACTTCTGGACATCATCCGATGGTTCTCTTTCTTGATTAACTGTCATCTGGTTCCAAACAGTTCAAAGAAGAAACGAGAGAAAAAATTGTGATTCCTATGCAATTTTATATCTGTTCCTGCTTTCCTATCATCATCTATAAAAACAACATGCCTTTAATCTGAAAACGTGTTATCAATGCAAAAAACTTGGAGAACCTGTACGCAAAAAATTAAAATTCCGAAATCACCTATGATTATGGACATTTTCCCCATTACATTTAAAAAAAGAGTTCTTAGAGTACCTACTAAGAAGAGAAAGGAAACTGTACAGACCTCAAAACAACAAGTTAAACGAACTGAGTAATTAGTGTTGGCTTTTTATGGATAATTATGATTTCATTCTCTATACTTTGTTTTCTAAAATTTCTGTACTTAAGAGGTAATCTGGAACAGATGAAAAAAGAGCAAATAGAACATGTAACGTTTACATGGTAGATAAATGAATAAGTAAATTCTCCTCTCTAGGCTACGCCACCAACCAAATACTGACTCATTAGCTAATACCTCTCTGTTAGGCACAGTAACACAGTAAAACCAAACCAAACCAAATAAACACTGGTTCAAGGACACCACGAACCCCCTTTCCCATCATTCGTTTCCCAGGAATCCCAGGGCTCTACAGTGAGGAAGTTAAGCCCGCCCCTCACGCTTCACTGGCCATTGGCCACTGGTCCCGCCCCACAAGCTCGTCTTTGAAGCCGTTGATTGGATATGAGTGAGGACCGTGGAGGGGACTGGTACTGACAGCCAGTGCGGAGGCGTGGCCATATCCCCCGGAAGTTCTACCCGGGCCGCCGCGCTATGGATCGCGCGCTACGGCTCCTCGCGCGTTCGCGTTTCCTCTCGCGCGCTCCAGCTTCCGACCCCCGCCCTGGCCCCGGCCCGGGTGGCGCGGCACTCCTGCTGCTTCGGCCTCCGAACGTCGTTCGAATGGTGAGCTCGTGCCGCCCAACCGCCGTGGCCGCCCCGCGGTGACCTTCAGGCCTCCCGCCTGCCGGCCCTAAGGTCCCGATACTCGGCTGCGTCTTGGAACTTCGCTGCCGGCCCGGGGCGCCTCCTCCGCCGGGGGAGCGCCCGGGAGGGGCGGCAGCTGTTGGCGAGATCCCTGTCGGGCTTCCCCGACCCCGCCCCAGCCGCGCTCACTGCTTTGCCCCTGCCCGCGGCGGCTGACCTCGGAACGGTGCTGGGGTGGACGGTGTGAAGAGGGGGCGGCGCCGGAATGGGACGGTGTCCGGAGGGAGCTGCTCCGCTTCTGCCTTTGATGGGCCGAGCTGGATCCAGCCCCTCTGAGCTACCTTCTGGGGTCACAGCTCTGCAGGGAACTGTTCTTAGGCCTCCAGGAGGGTTGAAAGTTCTTGTGAACCTAAGAGATTTTACTTTTCATGAAATTGACCATTTAGTTTGTTAGGCTGGTTTTCCCCACTTAACTTTTGTATAAACCCTGAAATGTGAAACAGGGGCAGAGTGTCCTGAAGTACGTTGGAGGAAATTGCATGGACCATAACATAACTACAGCTGAATCAGCACTTTTTATTGAGAAAAACCTGCAAGGAACTTAAAGGTCCAATTTCAGGTTATGACACCCTGACTTACATGAGCCCTTTTGCGCTTTAGAGTGTCACCTTAGGTAATTTGGGCTTCAACAAGCATTAAATACGTATGCTCACATCTGTATTATCAGGAAAAGTTTGAGAAATAAATGCTAGTTTAGGAAGACTTACATTCTGCACTCTTCACTGCTGTATGAGCTTTCATTGAGAGAGATGTGACTTCAGACCCTAGTCTGCTACTCAGAGTTGGGATTTGGAGCAGGTAATATTTGTCCTCAGTGTCTGCCGGTAAAATGAAAATAATTACAAATACTCGTCAAGATTGCCCCTGTGAAAGTACTTTGAGTTTGGGATATGGTGAGTGCTTATTAAATGAATGCTTCCATCTAAGGTATTTCAAAGGCCCAAGACATTTTTCTGGGCTATAAACTGTAAGATAATTTGATGACATTACTGTACTTGAAACTGCGAAATCAGGGGTGCTTTATATTTCTGCAACTCCCTGCTTGAATTATTTGGTGCACTTTAGAGCCTTTTAAAAATTTGTTTTTCACTTGTTTAGTGTTTTGTAAAAGGGAATAGAAGGCTGGAGAACTGACTCTATCCCGCTGTCAATGTCAAAAACATAGCATTGCGTTGCTTTTAATGTTGTAATGTTAGCTAACATCAGATGCGGATAGATTTTTCTTTATATATAATCCTAAATACATCTTTTGCCCTCTAATCTTCTCAGCTCCAAAATCTCTAAGTTGATTTTATTAAAAGTTTTTCTTGTTGCTAGTGTTAAGAAATAAACTATATTCAATATCCTGTGACAAACCATAATGTAGAACAATATGAAAAAGAATATATATGTATAACTGAGTCACTTTGCTGTATAGAAGAAATTAACACAATATTATAAATCAACTATACTTCAATAAAATTTTTTTAACAAAACAAAGAAATTCACATAACCCTAAATGCCCTGTTACCTTTTATCTCAATTAAGAACACAAAGAAGTTCATCCAACAGGAAGATTACATTGAATGCTCCCTGTGTGTAAAACAGTCACTATGGGCACAGAGTTTAGAGACTACTGAGGCATATTAAATAAGCAAAGAAGTCATGCACAGTTAATAACACTGTGGTACTGAGGAGAAAAAGTACAGTGAGAGTGAGAATATATAATGGAGACCTGCTGTGAAACTGCCTTGGTAGCATGGTGGACAAGGAAGTCCTACATTTTTTAAAGTTACTTTATTTTATGATCTTCAGGATGGTTATAAAGTCTGGAAACATAGATAATATTCTGTGTTACAATGCAATATCAATAAACCATTTATTACATATTTGTCAGTATTTCAAGACTTAGTGGTCACCCTATATTTTAAGAACAGAAAGACTTTTTAAAAAGTCTGTTTAAAGAAACTGAAAGCCCAAACACAATGAAGTCAAATTTTGGATTTTTATCTCTTGAGATAGTCTTTTTGCCTAGGAAATGATTTGGATTTTCTTGAACACTGAAATATTCTTTTAGACCACCTTAGGATAAGAATCTGAAAGGCATTTTATATTTTCTTTAGGAGATACCATGGTTTAGTTAATGGTTATCTTACACATGCGTGGGAATATACTATAGGCCTGAGGCCTATATTTTTTTGGCTGGCCTTTCTGATTTAGACTGGCATGCAAATTTGGAGACCACCTCATCAATTCCTGAGGTTACCGGAATTAGTAGTTGGTAATAGCACTTGGTATTTCTAGGGCTAAATAGCAATCATACTACGGTGAACACTGGACACATTAGTCATTCATGCTTCTCCAGGAGGGGAAGTGATTGTGAATAAACATGCATCTCCCAGGACATCAGGAAATTGCACATTTGTGCCTGCCCCATGCCTAGCTGGTTAACTCTTTAAACTTCTCCCAGAAATTCTGCTCTCTAAATTACAGGTTATAAAGACATGGTTTTCAAAAAAACTAGTTTTTTGTGACAATGGATTATATTATATGAATTAAAAACATATTTAATAGATACCATCATGACATCATTTTTCATCAAAAGCACTGATAATTTTCCCATTAATTTAGGTGAGCAGCCCTCCTCTTCTTGCCCAAGCCACTGGGAAGAGGTGACATACATTATAATGTGGGAAGGTTTTGAAAATCATACATATGTTTTTCAGACTTCAGGTGGACTCATTAGTGGGTGGAGAAATCAATGTAGTGGGCAATTAACAGCATTGGTTTTTTGACAGGATAGCATAGAATAGAAAATAGGCTTACAGGACAGATTTTTTCACAGAATTTTTGTTTCAGGTTTGTGTGCATATACATGTGTGTTTATGTACAATATAAAGGTTTTTTCTTCTGTAGGTCATTGGGAAGAACGTTTGAAGAGATTTGGCAGTTACCTGTTTCATTGTTCCTCTATCTGTGTATATGTGCTTGTCTAACAGACACCAACCATAGGCATTACCTCCACTGACAGAGCCTGGAGCCTTTGAGAGTATTTTACAGCATTGCTTCAGTTTCTGATCTACAAATTTGTGCAACCTATGTATTTCCTGGGTTAGAAAAAGGGAGAACTTTCTGGTTTTTTGGAATACTTTATTA
Source organism: Aethalodelphis obliquidens (assembly GCF_003676395.1). NCBI lineage: Eukaryota > Metazoa > Chordata > Mammalia > Artiodactyla > Delphinidae > Aethalodelphis > Aethalodelphis obliquidens. The sequence goes on from NW_020837968.1 coordinate 25,599,639, forward strand.
GCTAGCTAAGCTGCTACAATGTTTGTTGTTGGAAATTTGGGATGTTTATTTTTATTACTGTAAGGACAAGAAGTATATTTTTTGAAGTGTTTACTGAGATTGTGATTTCAGCCACAATTGACATCTGCCATTTTTTAATGGTCAGTGTCAAGATCTAGAATTTGATGTAGACCGTTGTTTCTTGAGTTAGAATTTAAATTTTTCTAGAGTTTAAACTTGAAGAACATAGATAAAATTTATTCATTTAAATCTTTCCAAAATACTTTGGATATGAGTTTTATCATAGCAACCTGTTATTTAGGTGACAACATTATTCCTGTTTTATGATGAAAATTTAATAATTTTGAACACAAAAAATGATGTTTTAAATTTAAGGAATCGAACTTGATTTCACAAATGACTGATGGAAACCAATCTCCTTTCTTTGGAGCCAGTAACTATTTGCTGTCTAATAACAAGGTGATGGAGAGGAATAAGAACCTAGCTCATGTGTCCAGTGCCACTGTTGTCATTGCTAATGTTATTGCACCAAAGTATATTTTAACATACAAGGATATTTACTTAGGATATTTAAAACAAAGATCATTATGCAAAAATTTTTTGTGCATTTGAGATATAAAACCCCAGCTGCAAGTTGGCATACAGTGGTGTCAGTGTAAGCACACTCTATTAGAGAAAAATCTAACTGTACATCTTCAGATCCTACAGGGTAGTGGTTGTTGTGGGCCAATCTGGAGTTACTTCCTCCATTTCTTGGTTTATGGAAGTGATAAAAAAGGGAATCCAAACAGCTTTTAGAATACGAAAGTCCAGGGTTTGAGTGTTTCAGGCCCTCCCTCTTGCTATCTGGGTGATCTGCTGAGATTATTTAATCTTGTGTAGCCTCAGTGTCTCCTTCTTTAACATGGGGATGACGATATTAAAATCTCCTAGGGTGGTTGTGAAATTCAAATAAGGTGATACCTAAAAAGTGTTTGCTACATAGCACAGTAAATGATTATTTTTATTGGCTTCTCCTTATTGGCTTAGACCAGTCCTTTGCAGACTTTTTTTTTTCCATTTTTATTGAAATGTAATTGACATACAGCACTGTATAAGCTTAAGGTGTACAGCATAATTTGACTCACGTACATCATGAAATGATTGACACAATAAGTTTAGTAAACATGCATGATATCATATAGAGAATTAAAGAAATAGAACAGATTTTTTCTTTGTGATGAGAACTCCTAGGATTTACTCTTTTAACAACTTTCATATATAACATACAGCAGTGATAATTATATTTATAATGTTGTACATTACATCCCTAGTACTTATTTATCTTGTAACTGGGAGTCTGTAACTCTTGACTGCCTTCATCCAATTCTGCCTAACCCCACCCTCTGCTTCTGGTAACCACAAATCTGATCTCTTTTTCTATGAGTTTGTTTGTTTGCTTGTTTGTTTTTGAAGTATAATTGACCTACAACACTATGTTAATTCCTGTTAAACAACATAGTGATTTTTTAAAGTTATTTATTTATTTTATTGAAGTATAGTTGGTGTACAATATTATATAAATTACAGGTGTACAGTATAGTGACTCACAATTTTTTAAGGTTATGCTCTATTTGTAGTTATTATAAAATATTGGCTATGTTCCCTGTTTTGTAAAATATAGCCTTGTACCTTATTTTACATATAATCGTTTGTACCTCTTAATTCCCTACCCCTGTACTGCCCCTTCCCTCTCCCCACTGGTAACTACTAGTTTGTTCTCTATATCTGTGAGTCTCCTTTTCTTTTTTTTATATTTACTCGTTTGTTGTATTTTTTAGATTCCACATGTAAGTGATATTTGTCTTTCTCTGTCTGATTTATTTCACTTAGCAAAATACCCTCCAAGTCCATCCATGGTGTTGTAAATGGCAAAATTTCATTCTTTTTTACAGCTGAATAATTTTCCATTGTGTATATATACCATATCTTTATCCATTCATCTGTTGATGGACACTAAGGTTGCTTCTGTATCTTGGCAATTGTAAATAATATTGCTATGAACATTGGTGTGCATGTATCTTTTTGAATTGGTGTTTTTGGTTTTTTCAGGTTTATACCCAGGAGTGGTATTGCTGGGTAATATGGTAGTTCTATTTTTAGTTTTTTGAGAAACTTCTTTTCTACAGTGGGTGCACCAATTTACATTCCCACCAACAGTACATGAGGGTTCCCTTTTCTCCTCATCTTCACCAAAACTTGTTATTTGTTGTCTTTTTGATAATAGCCATTCTCACGGGTGTGAGATGATAATTCTTGGTGGTTTGGATTTGCATTTCTCTGTTGATTAGTGATGTTGAGATCTTTTCATGTGCCTATTGGCCATCTGTATGTCTCCCTGGAAAAATGTCTATCTGGGTCCTCTACCCATTTTTTTAATTAGGTTGTTTGTTCTTTTGATGTTGAGTTATATGAGTTCTTTCTATATTTTGGATATTAACCCCTTATCAGATATACTGTTTGCAAATATATTCTTCCATTCAGTAGATGGCCTTTTTGTTTTGTTGATAGTTTCCTTCACTGTGCAGAAGCTTTTTACTTTGATGTAGTCCCGTTTGTTTATTTTTGCTTTTGTGTCTTTTGTTTCCCTTGCCCAAGGAGTCGTATACTAAAAAATTTTACCAAGACCCATGTCAAAGAACTTATTGCCTATGTTTTCTTCTGGAAGTTTTACGTAAGTTTCGGGTATTACATTTAAGTCTTTAATCCATTTTTTAATTTATTTTTGTGCATGGTGTGAGAGAGTAGTCCAGTTGGATTTTTTGCATGTAGCTGTCCAGTTTTTCCAGCACCATTTATTGAACAGGCTGTCTTTTCCCCATTGTATATTTTGCCTCCTTTGTCATGGATTAATTGCCCATATAAGTGTGGGTTCATTTCTGATCTCTATTCTGTTTCATTGACGTAAATGTCTGTTTTTGTGCCAGTGCCATACTGCTTTGATTACTATAGCTTTGTAGTATAGTCTGAAATCAGGGAGCATGATACCCCCAGCTTTGGTCTTCTTTCTCAAGATTGTTTCAGCTGTTCAGGGTCTATTGTGTTTCCATATGAATTTTAAAATTATTTTTCTAGTTCTGTGGAAAATGCCATTGGTATTTTGATGGGGATTGCATTGAATCTGTAGATTGCCTTGGGTAGTATGGGCATTTTAAAATTATTATTTCTTCCAATCCATGTCTGTGTCATCTTCAGTTTCTTTCATCAGCGTCTTATAGTTTTTTGAGTACAGATCTTTTACCTCCTTAGTTAGATTTATTCCTAGGTATTTTATTCTTTCTTTATGAGATTGTACATGGGATTGTTTCCTTTTTCTCTTTCTAGTAGTTCATTGTTAGTGTATAGAAATGCAACAGATTTCTGTATATTAATTTTGTACCCTGCAACTTTACTGAATTCATTGATGAGCTCTAATAGTATTTTGGTGGTGTCTTTAGAGTTTTTATGTATAGTATCATGTCCTCTGCAAACAGTGACAGTTTTACTTCTTCCTTTCCCACTTGGATTCCTTTTCTTTTTCTTGTCTGATTGCTGTGGCTAGGACTTCCAATACTATCTTGATTAAATGTGATGACAGTGGGCGTCCTTATCTTGTTCCTGATCTTAGAGGAAATGCTTTCAGCTTTTTACTGTTGAGTATAATGTTAGCTGTGGGTTTGTGATATACAGCCTTTATTATTTTGAGGTATGTTCACTCTATACCCACTTTGTTGAGAATTTTTATCATAAATGGGTATTGAATTTTGTCAGAAGCTTTTTCTGTATCTGTCAAGATGACTCTATGATTTTTGTTTTTAGTTTGTTAATGTGGTATATCACATTGACTGATTTGTGGATATTGAACCATCCTTATATCCTGGAATAAATCCTACTTGATCATGGTGTATGGTCCTTTTAATGTGTTGTTGAGTTTTGTTTGCTACTATTTTGTCAAGGATTTTTGCATCTGTGTTCATGAGAGAGATTGGCCTGTAATTTTCTTTTTTTGTGCTTTGTCTGATTTTGATGTCTGGGTGATGCTGGCCTTGTAGAATGAGTTCAAAAGTGTTCCTTCCTCTGCAGTTTTTTGTAAAGGTTTGAGAAGGATAGTTGCTACTCTTCTCTAAATGTTTGGTAGAATTTTTCCTGTGAAGCCAATTGGTCCTGGATTTTCGTTTGTTGTTGTTGTTAATTACTGATTTAATTTCATTACAGGTAATTGGTCTGTTCATATTTTCTATTTTTTCCTGGTTCAGTCTTGGGAGATTGTACATTTTAAGGAATTTGTCCATTTCTTAATGGCCATTTTATTGGTATATAATTGTTGGTAGTAATCTCTCATGTTTCTTTGTATTTCTGTGGTGTCAGTTGTAACTTCCTTTTCATTTCTGATTTTATTGATTTGAGCCCTCTCTCTTTTTCCTTTGAGTCTGGCTAAAGGTTTATCAATTTTGTTTATCTTTTCAAAGCACCAGTTCTTAGTTTCATTTATCTTTCATAATTTTTTGTCTCTATTTTATTTACTTCTGCTCTGATCTTTATGATTTCTTTCCATCTGTTGACTTTTGGGTTTTGTTCTTTTTCAGGTTCCTTTAGGTGTAAGGTTAGGTTGATTTTTGATTTTTCTTGTTTCCTGAGGTAGGTGTGTATTGCTGTAAACTTCCCTCTTAGAACTGCTTTTCCTCTGTCCCATAAATTTTGCATCATTGTGTTTTCATTTCCATTTGTCTCTAGGTATTCTTTTATTTCATTAATTATCCATTGGTTATTCAACTGCGTATTGTTTATCCTTCATGTGTTTGTGTTTTTTGCAATTTTTTTTCTTGTCATTGATTTCTAGACTCATGGCATTGTGGTCAGAAAAGATGCTTGATATGATATCAGTTTTCTTATATTTACTAAGACTTGTTTTGTGGCCTAGCTTGTGATCTGTCCTGGAGGATGTTCCATGTGCATTTGAAAAGAATGTGTATTCTGCTGCTTTTGGATGGAATGTTCTATATAGAGCTATTAAGTCCATTTGGTCTAATGTGTCATTTAAGGCCAGTGTTTCCCTGTTAATTTTTTGTCTGGATGATCTGTCCATTGATGTAAGTAGAGTGTTAAAATCCCCTACTATTATTGTGTTCCTGTCATTTTCTCCCTTCGTGTTTGTTAATATTTGCTTTATATTTGTAGGTGATTCTGTGTTGGGTACATACATATTTACAATTGTTATATCTGCTTAGATTTATCCCATGATCATTATGTAATAGGCTTCTTTGTTTGTTGTTGCAGTCTTCATTATAAAATCTATTTTGTCTAATGTAAGTATTACTACCATGGCTTTCTTTTCATTTCCATTTGCATAGAATACCTTTTTTCATCCTGTCACTTTTAGTCCGTGTGTGTCTCAGGATCTGAAGTGAGTCTCTTGTAGGCAGTATATATATGAATCTTGTTTCCATAAGCATTCAGCCACTCTATATCTTTTGATTGGAGCATTTAGGCCATTTACATTTAAAGTAATTCTTGATAGATATGTACTTATTGCCATTTTGTCCTTTGTTTTGGGGTTGTTTTTATAGTTCTTTTTTGTTCCTTTTTTCTTACTTTGCTCTCTTGTTATTTGATGACTGTCTTTAATATTACATTTGGATTCCTTTCTCTTTTTTGTGTATCGATTTTGGTTTGTGGTTACCATGTGGTTTATATATTGCAATGTGTGTGTGTGTGTATGTATGATTATTTTCAGCTCCTGATCTTTTAAGTGCAAAAGCACTTTAAGAACCCTGCATTTTTATTTCCCCACACATACTTTTTCTGTTTCTGACATTGTATTTTACATCTTTTTGTCTTGTGTGCCCCTTAACTTCTTATTGTGGATATAGACAATTTTACTGGTTTTGTGTTTCAGCCTTCCTACTAGCTTTGTACATGACTGATTTACTACCTTTACTATATTTAGCCTTACCAATGAGATGTTTTTTTCATAATTTTCATACATCTAGTTGTGGCCTTTTTCTCTTAGAGAAACCCATTTAAAGGTGGTTTGGTAGTGCTGAACTCTTAGCTTTTTCTTGTCTGTAAAACTTTTGATCAGTCCATTTAAATCATAATGAAAGCCTTGCCTGTTGGAGTCTTCTGATTTAGGTTTCTCCCTTTCACCACTTTAAATATATCATGCACTCCTTTCAGGCCTGCAGAGTTTGTGCTGAAAACTCAGCTGAAATCCTTATGTTAAGTACAATTACCTTGTACTTAACTTGTTGCTTTTCCCTTGCTGCTTTTAGTATTCTCTCTTTATCTTTAATTTTTGCCATTAATTAAAGTGTGTCTTGGTGTGGTCCTCTTTGGGTTGATCGTGTTTGGAACTCTCTGTGCTTCCCAGACCTGGATGTCCTTTCCCTTTCCCAGGTTAGGGACATTTTCAGCTATTATGTCTTCAAATATGTTCTCTGCCCCTTTCTCTCTGTCTTCTCCTTCTATGGCTCCTGTAATGTGAATGCCAGTACACTTGATGTTGTCTCTGAGGTCTCTTAAACTGCCCATGTTTCTTTTCATCCTTTTTTCTTTTTCCTGTTCAATTTCAGTAATTTCCACTATTCTTTCAGCCCACTGAACTGTTCCTCTCTGTCATCTAATCTACTGTTGATTCCTTCTAGTGTACTTTTTATTTCAGTTGTTGTATTCTTTAGCTCTCTTTGGTTGTTGGCCGGGAGGTCTTAAGGCAGCTGGCCTGCTGGTGGGTGGAGCTATGTCCCTGCACTAATAAGCTGTATTCCAAAATGGTGCTTTCAAGAACTGATGTCCTTGTGGTAGAACAAGCTCCCATTAGTGGCTGCCCCCAGTGTGTAGGTTCCCAGTGTGAGCTCCAGTTGCCTCCTACCTCTCCGGGAGGCTCTCCAAGATCAGCAGGTATTCTGACCCAGGTTCCTTTCAAATTACTGCTTCTTCCCTGGGTCCCAGAGTGTGTGAAATTTTGTGTGCACCCTTTAAGAGTGGAGTTTCTTTTTCCCACAGCCCTCTGGCCAAAAATGAGCCCTGCTAGCCTCCAAAGCCAAACTTTCAAGGGGCTCTTCTTTGCCCTGCTGGGGAGCCTGACATGGGGCCTGGACCCCTCGCTTCTTGGGGAGAACCTCAGCAATTGTAATAATCCTCCAGTTTGTGGGTCACCCCTCCTCAGGGGGTGGGGGCAGTGGTAATAGGTTTTGACTTTATTGTGTCTTCCTCCCTCCTACCTATTTTGCCATGGTTCCTTTATATCTTTAGTTGTAGAAGGTCTTCTCTCTAATTTTCTAGCCTTACTCATCAATCATTGCTCTGTAAATGATTGTAGTTTTGGTGTGCCCGTGAGAGGAGATGAGCTCAGAGTCTTCCTACTCTGCCATCTTGGCCACTCCCCTCCTCTGCAGACTTTTAGGCATAGAAAAAAAATGTACCTCATTGGATATACACCTATATTTCTAACTAGGTACAAGGATACTTTTCTTTTCATGCAATCTAAAAGGTTTATAGTATATAAAGGATTTTTAAATCTTTCTAGTCCCAGGGGATAACTACAAAATTAATTTTTTCTTATTCAGAGGATTGTTTACTAAAATAAGGTTACTTGGCTGGGTGTTTTTAAATCTTTTGAATCATCTGACCATGTTTATTTTATAATTAATGCAAGATGAACATTAATTAAAGTTCTGAGTATCTCTGATACTCTTAATCTCTTTAATGTAAAGTATCATATGTAAACTCCAGATTTGTATATATATATTTTTAATTAGTGTAAGTTGATGCACTTAGTAGCGTCCTAGGTTCTCCATAAAAGGGATTTGGGGTCATGGGTTCTTATCCTGGGGAGTGGATTGGTTTCAAGATATAAACTCCTTAAAATCATATGTAAGATTTTACATATATGTATTTATGTTCATTCTTCTAGAGAGAAGATCCATAGTTTTCCTCATATTCTCAAAAGGTTCCAACACCCTGAAAAGGTTAAGAACTGATCTAGCCCATGTCCCTTTGTCTGTACATTTACTGTAACTTATAGATGAGAAAAGCTGACTTGCTGAAGGTGACACAGCTACCAGATGGTGGGCTGTCTCACTGCAAAGCCTGGACTGTTTTGTATGGCACTAAGCTATCTCTCATGCATAATATTTGTAGACCATAGTTGAGCTTTGTTTAAATATATAATTATAATATATATATATATATATAACACTTTCAAATTTTAAAGTATCATTCTTAGGTCATTTTCCAAAGTTCCCAGTAAAATAAGCATTAACCTAAGTACATCAAAGCTTGACCAATAATAGGCCTACTCCTGAATTGGAAAAGATTATTATTTTTATTTATCATTTGCATAGTGTATGAATTCTACAATCTGTCTTTAACACATGTATTAATAAATTTGTGTGACAAAAATTTCTCAAGAAAAAAGCTGGAAGTGGGGGGAGTAGAATGAGAATCAAAATGGAATTTTTTTATCTTTTTGGTACTTATTAAGGTTTCTTTACCTGTACATGATGTATTGTTTATATGATGTTATTGTTCTTGATACTTGGTTTCTTTTCAAGCTATAACAGTGTCTTGTCTTTATCTTTAGGCAAGCCAAAATTCTTTTCGGATAGAATATGATACCTTTGGTGAACTCAAGGTCCCAAATGATAAGTATTATGGCGCCCAGACTGTGAGATCAACAATGAACTTTAAGATTGGAGGGGTGACAGAACGCATGCCAGTAAGTGGCTTTTTTGGAAATGTTGGCTTATTTTGGATGAACTTGGCATTATTCAGTGAGTCACCTTACCTTATAAATAAGTATTTTACAGAGTTAAAATGTAAAGTTATTAGAGAACTGGCTTTGTGAATAATAAGATGTTTCTCTCTCAGTAAAGTGTCAAAGAACTTTTTGAAGTTTAGTATACTAATATCTTGAGCTACGTATGACTTTGAGTATTTTGGATTTTTGATAGAACTAAGTGATTTGTCTTTCATTCTTGTTTGGATTTTTCGTATTTTTACTAGAATTTTGCAGTTTGTAAGCACTTTTAATTTTGATACTTAATTTTTTACTGATTTTTTAAATGATTTTAAAGAAAACCAATTTTTCTTTAATATTATACTTTACCTGTCTTGGCTTCAGTTTGTAAAAAAGTATACACAAATTCATAAAAATACTATTTGTCATGATGTCTGGCATATAATAGGTAATATATAAGTATTTGTTCATTGCTAACATGAATGATTTAATGATTAGAAAACTTTCTACCATATTTCATTAAATCCTTAGATTAGAACTGATCCTCAATTAGAACTGATATGTACTACTAAGAAAGAAAAAGTCTGCCAATTAAAGTTGTGACATGTCATTGATTGTAGGATGCATCTTGATTTCAGGGATGTTAAAGTGTGAAAAGAATTGATGGAATATATTACATATCCTACTGGAGCCCAACTAGGGTATGAAAAATAGTCAGTGTAGGAATGCAGGATAGGCTAGTAAGCCTAGAAGTAACCAGACTTCATCTGGTGAGATACTGTTTAACATTTATCTTCTAAATATACTTTTTATCTTACAATAAATTTAACTTCCGTAGTTTAGCTAATTACTAAGGCTTCAAGACTGAATCTTGACAGGTTCATACAATTTCCCAAGAGACAGCTGAATCTTCTTAGAAGAATCTCTCTGTTATTGCCACCCACAGCCAGTTTAATGGTGAGGTAAACATAGGGTCAGACTACATGGTTGGGAGACAGAGGGTAGCAGATCCTAAAGTATTCTCATATAGTTCAACTCCTGGGATTAAAGAGATCAGTCTTAACCAGTATTGACTGGAGTAAGTATGGCTCATGTTTTGAATTTCCTGCTTCAACCAGCAAGGTGTGTGGTTCTGGGAGTGCATGATTGCTGCCACTGCTGCTGTCCCAGAGATAGAGAAGTTGTTTGGATTTGGACAGGTGTCTGTGAGACATGGATACGTGGGTTATCGATTTTTCACATTTGGCTTCATCTGGATTAGTTTCCTGAACTATGTTAAATATAAAGCAGACTATGTGCCTTGAGCTAAGTAGTATGATTAAACCCAACCCTTTGTACCTCAGGTCCATAGGAAAATAAAACCAAAAAAGATTATGAACTGCTATGTGAGTAAATGAAGAATAATGAGACCCTTCTTTCATCTCCAGTGATACATTTACTATTTTGTTTTAATAGTGTCCGGTGAAACTTTCTGCTGTGACCTTTGTTCATTTTCATGAGTCCACAAGCACTGTGGGGTCAGTCACTCCATTCTAGTAGCCTGAGTTGATTGGCATTTGGTTGTGACTGTGGCTTGGTTGTGACTTTGGCAGTGGTTTAACCCACTGCAGTGTTCCTGTAGAAAATTAAATTCCCATTTTTTTTCATGTGTAAAGTTTTAAAGCTTCTAATCTTTTGTGCCATATATCTCCATTTCATTTGGGTAAAACACTTGTAATGTTTTAATTTTGATTTCTTAAAATTCAAAGTAAAAATGTTTGTTTTTCTTTCCTTTTGTTTGCCCTTCAGTTTATCCTCTGTGTGACCCAGATTCAGTGTGTCTTACTCATTACTTTTTCTTGTTTTTCCACTTCTATTTTCCTCTAAGGACTATAGCTTCTCTTTTACAAATTTATCACTCTGTTCTTCACCCTTCCTTTCTTCCTTCTTTCTCATTCAAACCTGGTATGGTATCTAAATCACAGTCTATATTATTAACTTTGACAAGAACACATAATTTATTTATCTTGTGGAAAGTTACAGTACCCCAAGCCCAGTGTAGCCCTGCTTCCTGACCCAAGACTCATTTATCTTGTATTTCATTGAAACCTCATCAGATTTACTCAATTTATCCTTTTAAATTTTATGAGGTGCTTTGGAGTAGAAAGTGAAAAGATCTGAAAACTAAAAGGGTTTGATATGTGGTTATATATATCAGAAGCTATCACCTTTAAGTCTGTAGAACTCTGGGTTTTTAAAAAAAATTATTCTGAGAGAAATGTCCAGTGATGTATTGAGTGTCAAGGCTTCACTGACTAAATAAAATATCATGGTTTTTGGCTTTGGGATGAAATGATACCCATTCAGTAACTGGGTATTTCATACTAATTAGCAGTTAAATATATTATTTCTTTTTATTATTTGTTTATCTAGTTGAGGTATAATTTACATATAACATTAGTTTCAGGTGTACAGCATAATGATTCGATATTTGTATACATTGCAGAATGATCACCACAGTAAGTCTAGTTACTAGTTACATGCCTAGTAACATCCATCACTATACGTAGTTACAAGAAAATTTTTTTTCTTGTGACGAGGACTTTTAAAATCTCTTTGCAACTTTCAAATATGCAATACAGTATTATTAACTGTAGTTACCATGCAATACATTACATCCCCATGATTTATTTATTTTATAACTGGAAGTTTATACCTATTGACCTCCTTTATACATTTTGTCCACCCCCTGCCCCTGGCAACCACCAGTTTGTTCTGTCTATGCGCTTGGTTTTCTGATTGTTGTTTGTTTTGCTTTTTAAATTCTACATATAAGTGGGATCATGTGGTATTTGTGTTTACCTGTCTGGCTTATTTCACTTGGCATAATGCCCTCAAGGTCCATCCATGTTGTCACAAATGACAAGATTTCATTCTTTTTTATGGCCAAGTAATATTACATTGTATTTTTTACCACATCTTCTTTATCCATTCATTCATTGATGGATACAGGTTATTTCCATATCATGGCTATTGTAAATAATGCTGCTCTGAACATGGGGATGCATATATCTTTTCGAATTAGTGTTTTCATTTTCAAGTAAATACCCAGTAAATACCTGGAATTGCTGGATCAGACAGTAGACGTACTTCAGTTTTTTGAGGAACCTCCATACTGTTTTCCAAAGTGGCTGCACCAATTTACATTCCTCCCAACAGCGTACAAGATTTGCCTTTCCTCCACATCCTCGCAAACACTTATTTGTTGTCTTTTTTTTTTAAATTTTGGGAGTAGGAGTTTATTAATTTATTTAATTTTGGGAGTAGGAGTTTATTAATTTATTTATTTATATTTGCTGTGTTGGGTCTTCGTGGGTGCGAGGGCTTTCTCTAGTTGTGGCGAGCGAGGGCCACTCTTCATCGCGGTGCACGGGCCTCTCACTATCGCAGCCTCTCGTTGCGGAGCACAGGCTCCAGACGCGCAGGCTCAGTAGTTGTGGCTCACGGGCCTAGTTGCTCCACGGCGTGTGGGATCCTCCCAGACCAGGGCTCGAACCCATGTCCCCTGCATTGGCAGGTGGACTCCCAACCACTGCGCCACCAGGGAAGCCCCTGTTGTCTTTTTGATAATAGCCATTCTAACAGGTATGAGGTGGTATCTCATTGTGGTTTTGATTTGCATTTTTCTGGTGATTAGTGATGTTGAGCATCATTTCATGTATCTGTCAGCCATCTGTATATCTTCTTTGGAAAAATGTCTGTTCTCATCATCTGCCCATTTTTTAATCAGTTTGTTTTTTGCTACTGGGTAGTATGAGTTCTTTATATATTTTGAATGTTAACCCCTTATCAGATATATGATTTGCAAATATTTTCGTTCAGTAGGTTGCATTTTCTTTTCTTTTCTTTTTTTTTTTAAAGGCAGCAGACTCTTTATTTGATGTGGTTTTAAAATACATCAAAATTAAGTCCCTGGCTGTTCTGTATACCAAAAAGTTTTCAGCACACCTTCAAACAAATCTGGGCGGCCAGTTTGGGCCATAAAGGAAGCAGTTACAGGGACAGAAGGCAGCACCCCTCCCTCAGGCAGGTGCCTGGCTGTCCCTGGGGTTACCTCCTCTGTGCTGTGCAAGGTGAGAGGGCTAGAGCATCAACTCAGCAGGCCTCGCCCTCCCCCATAGACACTAGGGCAGCTCCACTGGCCTTCTGGTCAGCCTTCCACAGGGCCACCATGATGTGGGTGGAGGAGGGGAAATAACCATCTTTACAGACATAACATTCTCTTACAGAAAGTGCCTGAGCTCAGCCCATGGTCCAAAAACCTCACAGAAAACAAATTTTAAAAAGTACTGCTGACACCTCGTAGAATCTGGTGTACACAAAGCTCTCAGCTGGACAAGACCCTCAATGCAGATTACTGTCAGCAGATCCTCACCTGCTGTGGTCTCCTGCAGGAAAAGCTAGCAATCTAAGAACCCAATACACAACTCTTGGTCCTAAAACTGGGGCATAAGACCTGCCCCAGTGAGGAAGGAACTGGCCTTCACTCATGGATAGGCCACCTCTTCATCTGGCCCAGGACCCTGGCTGGTGTGGGCAGCACCCAGGAGCCTGGGCTGAATTTGGAAAGCAGAGCACCTGTAGTGGTTGATAAGATTTGGTCAATGGAGAGGAAGAAGAAGGGGATCCCCATCCATAGCCTGGCCTGGATGCCTAGAGACAGATGGCTGGAGGTGAGAGCAGAGGTTGTACCCTGCACAGCTGGGACCACCTTGCTCACTGTAGCTCCACAGCAGCTAGACTTGGTTTCTGAGCATTGCTGTCCTGTGCGGCTGTGATTTCCCGCACCACACTGGACTCCAACAGTCCCCTCCCTGCCAACATTAGGACTTTAAGAGGTAACTGAAGTGGGGCAGGCAATCATGTGGGCTACTGCAAGCCTTCCTGCTGGGGGCAGGCAGAAACTTCTGCCTCTTCCCCGTGCTTCGTTAGCCCAGCAAACCCTGTATGGGATTGGCAGCTCTTATGTTCCTCAGCAGAGTAGAGTAGTATCCCCTCAGCCAGGGATGGCAGATAGGTCTCAACACTTATACTGGCTGCTGGGGGAATCTTGAGAAATGAGAATATATACCAGGGATTTAGCAGGAAGTACTCTGAAGCAGATTAGTGGTACCTATCATGGGGGAAGAGGGGAAGTGATGTGCCATTCATTTGCCATCTCTGGTCTAAGTCCTAACATAATTCAGGAGTACTCTTCATGAACTTAATTATCTGAAGGATTTAAGTTAAGGGCTGAAAGAGTAGGCTCTTTGTAAGATAATGAATCGACTTCAAGAAAATACAGGAAGAAGCAAAAACTCAAGCATCTGATTCATCTTGGTCTGTGGCTCCCTCAGGTACACTGAAGCTGAGCCCCAGATGGAGATGGAGTTACAGTACCCCAAGCCCAGTGTAGCCCTGCTTCCTGACCCAAGACTCATTCTGCTGTTCCAGAACATTGTTCTGTACAAAGATTGGCTACTACTCTGGCAAGTAGCAGTAGCAGGACTTTCAGAGTATAGGGTATCATGTATAAGGGGTGGGAGTGGGGGTAGAGAAGGAACAGACATAACTGTCTGCAGCCATTTTTGTGGATTTCTGAGGCTTAGTCAATGGCTGAGTCTCATTCTTATCCATAAGCTGTCAGACAAGACCTGGGGGCTCCCACATAAGAAGTAAGATGTCAAGGAGGACATAGCTCTTATTACTTGGGCAACAAGATCAGAGAAAATCTCAAAAGATTGTACACTGCGGGTATGGGTGTAGGAAGCAGAAAGAGACTCATAAAGCCAAGGGGACAGTTGGGCCCAGGGCCCAGCAACTACTGCATGGAGATAGTGGTGATGGCATCAGCAGTGGCCTCCCAAGATTGAAACCACAGGTAAGCTTGTGGCAAAGCCATCAGAAGCCCTTTCCTTTTTCTTACTCTAAACAATCTGATTTCATCAAGCAGGAAACCTCAGCACCAACATGGCAAAGGTACCAGGTGGGGTGCTGAGGGGAGTGGGGCACTAGAGGCCAGGAACCCTGGCACCACCCCTAAAACACCCCTTCTTCCTCAGAAGATCCTCAATACAAACACTGTCACGTGCAAAACAAAAACAAAGGAAACAAAACAAAACCCAAAAACCTTTAGAAAAAATCCTTTGGGTGATCTCTTGTCAATCATTTGTGCAGGCTAGAGAGGCACCTGTGAATGATAAGGCTACTGCGAAACGTCATTGGCATGGTCCTGGCACTACCAGAGGGCAGAGGAAGTGGTGCCTGAGGGGCTCCCTAACAGCACATCATCCGACACAGAACATCCTCCAGGTCCCTTGTCCTAGGCAGGGAAGCAGTTTCATCGCTGGCTTTGAGCGCCCAATCAACACTCTGCCTGGCAACCCCTTTTCTAGGTCAAGGGAAGCAAAGGAGCTTCCAGGGAAGCTAGGAGAGCCAGAGCTGCCCAAGTCCTGCTAACAGGAGAAACACAGTCAAGGTCTGGGTGTGTCACCTGTCTCGAGCCCTGAAGGGCAGGGAGGGAGGGACTGAGCCTCAAATCGGGCAGCGAAACGCTCAAGTCACTTGTCCTGCCAGCATACTGTGACAGCAGCCGCAGATGACAGCTCCGCTTTAAGACTCTTCAGCTCACAGAAGAGCCACTGACTTCATGTGTACACACCCCCATCTCCAAGGCAAGCCCATTTTACACTTACAGATATAAGTGTATGAGGTCTTGCCCATAGGCCATATGTATGCAAAATTGACCCACAAAATCCAAAACTGCAGAGTCAGATGCCAGCTAGGTCAGAGCACCCTGGGCCTCAGCGGTGAGAGCCTCGCACAGGCCAGGCCTGGCTGGGCTGCTCGCTCCCTTCCCAGCATGCCCCTGGCGCAGGCTCCCTCAGCGGTGGTGAAGGTAGGCTCCTGAAGCCCCGTTTGGCCTGATGCTTCCGTGCTCAGTGCTCCAGGACAGCAAGGAGCTTCTGTGGCCCTCGGGGAGCTAGGTGCTTGGACCCTGGGCCCCTCAGCACCCTGTTCCTTGGAGGCATTGGCAGCCTCTGGCCTCCACACAGGGCCACTGTCAATGAGGGGGCCCTGGCTTCCAGCACTCAGGTCCTGCACCCTCCAGCTGCTGCATTTTCATTTTTTTGACATTTGCTTTGCTGTGAAGAGGCTTTCTAGTTTGATGTAGTCCCATTTGTTTATTTTTGCTTTTGTTGCTTTTTCTTTTGGACTCCTCCAGAAAATCATTGCCAAGACTGATGTCAAGGAGCTTACTGCCTATATTTTCTTCTAGGAGTTTTATGGTTTCAGATCTTAATGTTCAAGTCTTTAATCCATTTTGAGTTCATTTTTATGTATGGTATAAGATAGTGGTCCAGTTTCATTCTTTTGCATGTGGCCAGTTTTCCCAGCACCATTTTGCTACTTTTATTTTATTTGCTACTTTTAGTTTTTTCTAAAGAGAAGGAAAACTTATAATGTAGCACGGGATCCAGTGAGGGGAAATAATGGTGTAGGCTGGTGAAATGGTTATCATTTGTTTTTAAATATATGAAATAAAAACATACACATTATAATGTCTTATAATAAGTAGGACGAATGGTATATATGTGTGAATGTGTGTATATATGTGTGTGAGGCATACGTATATATCTATGAAAAGTCGTTGTATTTGCTTTTGTTTGGTTCCCTAAACAAATAGACAAATGATGATTCTTGGTTTTTATATATCTATTTTTAATCTTTCTCTATATCCTAAACATTTTAGGGTCATAATGTTACTTAAGTTATTGTTTTATGTACCTGCATAAGATAGTAATCTTAAACTTTCATGCTTTTTTCTGTACCTGCATTTTTTTTGTACCTGCATAAGATAGTAATCTTAAATTTTTGTACCTGCATAAGATAGTAATCTTAAACTTTCATGCTTAACTAAAATTGCAAATTTGAGATATTTTTCTGATTAACTCTAGATCCCAGTTATTAAAGCATTTGGCATCTTGAAGCGAGCAGCTGCTGAAGTAAACCAGGATTATGGTCTTGATCCAAAGATTGCTAATGCAATAATGAAGGCAGCAGATGAGGTAAGAGGTGATAAGTGTGTTTACTTAATGGCATCAGACCCATATTAACTGCTGGATAATGATAAGTGCTCACACGAGGAAAGGGGCACTGTGAATTCTTTAGTTAATGAGTTTCAGCATAGGATGGCAGCATTATTATTTGGTGAGGATATTAATATGGTGCTTAAAATATTGTGGCAAATTTTCTGGGTGATTTTATACCTTTTATTTTTAATTTTCTTTACTTTTCCTTTTAATTTATATAGTTTAAAGAAAACTTTGAAGAGATACCCTTTGAACTTATCTTTTGATTTCTTGTTTTATGTATAGATGATTCCTTTTAAAGCTAGTTGGTTATTTGATACTATCTGTGGAGAATGTAATTTCACTATTTCACTAATAACATAATTAATTGCTTACGCAATTAAAGATAAGCAGTCAGACATAACAGTTTAAAAGCTCTGAATATAATGATGTTCATTGCAGTACTATTTATTATAACAGCTGCTTATGTAAGTTATATTGTGAAGCCATGGAAATTTAGTTTTTTAAAGAATGTCATAGAACAAACCCTACCATATAAGAAGTGAGGAGGAAAGATTGCAAAATGCATGTATTTTATGATCCTAATTTTATTTAGAAAAAATGAACAGAAAAATATGTTTTTCTACATCTACATATGTACTCCCATTGCTGAAAGTAGAGACTAGAAGGTGATGCCAAAATGCTAATCATCTTTATTTCTGAGGGTAGAACTATGATGACTATTATGCTTTTCTTAGTTCTCAGATTTTTTTACACTGATCACCTGTTATTTTTATACAACTAGGAAAAAAGTTTTACTTTAAAGTGAATCAGTTGTTTAAGGTAATAGATTTCTAAAGTGCATGCTGATTTTTTTTAAGCTAAAATCATTCCAGAAGGTGAAGTTAAGCACCCACTCTCTTAGAAAGCTTATAATCCAAAAACTAACAAATTAACTAAAAGGACAAAAATATGACAAAAATAAGGACAAATCTAGACCATATTTATGTCTATGCTTGGAGGTTGCTACTCATAGGACATGTGTGGGATGCAGTAGCTATTAGTGAGCTCACAGTGTTAAGTCACTCGTTCATTATCATGCTGACTCTGGCTGTAACATCTGTTGGATATTCCTGCTGAGTACCAACAGTAAATTTATCTAGAGACTTAACACATTTGCCAGCCTTAATGGGTGGGTGGGTCTGTCTGTATATTATTAGAGGGCAGTTGAGAAATAGGAGAAAGATATCTTTGATTCAGTTTTCATTTGGAATCAGTGAAATTGTTATACCATTCACAATAGATAATCTTTCACCTTTTTTTTTTTTAGGAGTTTATTAATTTTATTTATTTATTTTTGCTGTGTTGGGTCTTCGTTTCTGTGCGAGGGCTTTCTCCAGTTGTGGCAAGCAGGGGCCACTCTTCATCACGGTGCACAGGCCTCTCACTATCGCGGCCTCTCTTGTTGCGGAGCACAGGCTCCAGATGCGCAGGCTCGGTAGTTGTGGCTCACAGGCCCAGTTGCTCCGCGGCACGTGGGATCCTCCCAGACCAGGGCTTGAACCCGTGTCCCCTGCATTAGCAGGCAGACTCCCAACCACTGCGCCACCAGGGATTCCCCAATCTTTCACCTTTTAAAGTAGCAGTGGTTAGACTGCTGGAGCTTCAATTTGCTGGACAACCGTGAACTATTTGGCACCATCACTAGCATATGAAAAAAGTGAATACCTTTAAAATAGTACTATAAATAGTACCAACTTAATCATATTTGATTTAATTAGCTAAATGAATATTTCTTATTTTTTAAAATTCATTTTGTAACATTTTGCTCTGCAGGTAGCTGAAGGTAAATTAAATGATCATTTTCCTCTCGTGGTATGGCAGACTGGATCAGGAACCCAGACAAATATGAATGTAAATGAAGTCATTAGCAATAGAGCAATTGAAATGCTAGGAGGTGAACTTGGCAGCAAGAAACCCGTGCATCCCAACGATCATGTTAATAAAAGCCAGGTCGGTATACGATCTTTTCTTTGTTATAACTTGAAAAGAATCCTGAGATCTTCCTTGTAAAACAGGCATTAACTTTTTTTTAATGAGGTTTTTTTTTTTCTTTTAAAATTTATTTATTTTTGGCTGCATTGGGTGTTCATTACTGTGCATGGGCTTCTCATTGCGGTGGCTTCTCTTGTTGCAGAGCACGGCTCTAGGGCGCAAAGGCTTCAGTAGTTGTGGCTCACGGGCTCTAGAGCACAGGCTCAGTAGTTGTGGTGCACAGGCTTAGTTGCTCCGCGGCATGTGGGATCTTCCCAGACCAGGGCTCGAACCTGTGTCTCCTGCGTTGGCAGGAGGATTCTTAACCTCTGCGCCACCAGGGAAGCCCCAGGCATTAACTTTTGACAGGGAGTGTTCATTCTGCTGATATTCTTTAATGGAAAGGACTTCTTCTCCTTATTTCTTTTAGGAATCTTGAGTCTACGTCTTAAATTTTCATAAAAAGCACCTTTAGGGAAAAAAATCACTTTTAGGACACCTGAATTTAGTATATATATATATATTTTCGCTGTTTGATTTATATTTTAAAAACTCTTTCTTTTGAAATATAAAATTATTTATAAGAATTGCAAAGATATTTCAGAGTTCCTGTATACCCTTCACCCAGCTACCCTTAATATTAAATATTTTACATAACCCTGGTACATTTGTCACACTAAGAAATTAACATTGGTACAATACTCTTAATTAAACAGGCTTTATTAGGATTTCCCTAGTTTTCTATTGATCTCCTTTTTCTTTTAACCAGGATCCAGTCCATGCTCCACATTGTATTTAGTCATCATATCCCCTTAGTCTCCTTTAATCTATGAGAGCTTGTCTTTTGTCTTTGTGACTCTTGAAAGCAGTGGCCAGGTATTTTATAGAATGTCCCTCAATATGGTATTTTATAGAATGTCCCTCAATATTAGACTGAGACTGTGGATTTTTGGAAAGACTTATAGAAATGAAGGGCTCTTCTTGCATCATATCAGGGGTACATGATAGCAACATGACTTGGTACTGGTGATGTTAACTTGAATCAATTGGTTAAGATGGTGTCTCCCTGGTTTCTCCATCTTCTATTCTCTATTTGGTAGAAGTAAGCCACTGTGTCCAGCCTATACTCCAGCTACTACACTTAAGCTCCACTTCCTAAACGGAAGAGTATCAAGAAATTTTTGGACATGTGGTAAGATCACCACAGAATTAATAGAGAACTTTGAGGCTATTCTAATAGCCTCTTTCTCCTTAAACTTTTGCCTATTCATTTTAACATTCATCAGTGGATCTTGCCAATAACAACTACATTAGTGTTTCAGTAGTGATTTTCTGTTTCCCTCATTCTTTCTACATTTATTAATTGAAATTTTTCTGTAAGTAATACTGTCTTCTCTCTCCCCTGACATTTATTTATTTAATCATTTATGTATATCAGTATGAATTCATTAATATTTTTTTCTTAAGGTTATAATCCAATATTTTTGATATTTATATTGCTACTCGTATTGTTGCCACAGAGCCACAGCTTGTTGGCTCCTGTGTCCTTTGGACATGCCACCATCCTTTTTTTTTTTTAAGGCACTGATTAATTTTTTGCACTATAAGATGCTCCAGGCTTCTCATCTTGTATTTTTCCTGCCCTAGCCCTCATAAGCACTCATTTTTCCAAAGAGCTCTTGGAGGATCTTATCACTTATTGAGAAGTGATATTTAAAAACCAAGATCTGGGTTCTGAGTATAATTTAATATATTTTTAAGTAGTGAGGAAGTATTTTCACATAAATCCATTGTATGAAGGATTTTGCAAACCCAAGGCTTGCCTTTAAATATGAGTTTATCTTATTTATTTATTTATTTTTTGGTGGTACGCGGGCCTCTCACTGTTGTAGCCTCTCCCGTTGCGGAGCACAGGCTCCGGATGCGCAGGCTCAGCGGCCATGGCTCACGGGCCCAGCCGCTCCGCGGCATGTGGGATCTTCCCGGACTGGGGCACGAACCCGCGTCCCCTGCATCGGCAGGCGGACTCTCAACCACTGTGCCACCAGGGAAGCCCGAGTTTATCTTTTACATATACTGAAGTCTGAAATCTACTTCAGAATAATCTAGTGTGTATGGTCAGATGGAGGAGTGAGGTGGAGTTATAGATGAAACAAGATTGGCTATATGCTAATTGTTTGAATTCAGGTGGTAGATACATGAGTGTTCATTATACCATTCATCCTACTTTTGTAAGTAGTTTGATAATGTCCATAATACAAAGTTTAACAAATGAATATATGTTAATAATATATTAACTGAAAAGTAGAGACTAGAAGGTGATGCCAATATATTGCCAATATATTCATATTTATATATTAACAAATAAATATGAATATATTTTTTTAAATAGCATCGTAATTTAAAAGTATGGGTTTACAGTTGAGGAAAGAGCATGGAGTTTAGACTACCTGGTCAGGTCCCAGTTCTGCCAACTGTAAAAATTGTGGCAAGTCACATAATTTCTTTGACAGTTTAGCTTTTCTATTTTTAAAGTGGTGACCTACCTCACAGAATTTTCCTCAAGTTTAGTAAAGGAAGAAGTGTTTGTGAAAGACTGTATGTGCTATTTAACTGTAAGATATTTTATTATTGCTATCCTTACATACATTTGCTAGTTGTACTTCTCTATGTCTTGCTGTCATTTCTTAGCAGGCAGATAGAGTAACATATAATACATTCATTGTAGGTGGTATATGTAATACAGTCCTAAATACCTTCCACAAAGGAAATCAGGTTGCTTCTTACTTGATCCTAAGTGACTTGCCACAGGTAAATGTAATTGAGTACTAAATATGCCAAGTTTTGAGTAGTCATTTAGTGAGATTTTTAATTGAGGCATTCAAGTTTGGTTTATTTTTGCCTCTGATTTAACATTTTACATTTCTTTTGAAAATTTTCCAACAGAGCTCAAATGATACTTTTCCCACAGCAATGCATATTGCTGCTGCAGTAGAAGTTCATGAAGTACTGCTACCAGGACTACAGAAGCTACATGATGCCCTTGATGCAAAATCCAAAGAATTTGCCCAGATCATCAAAATTGGGCGTACTCATACACAGGATGCTGTTCCACTTACTCTTGGGCAGGTATATTGCGTGCAATTAGATTTGGTTCAATTGCGGGCTTGGTACAAACGGCCAGCATGTTACCCTCTAAATCACACTGGTTTAAAAGGCCAAATTTATAACAATTCAGTTCAGTGACAGATGATTCTGCATTAATCAGTCAGTAGTTTTTATTGGTATCCACTCAGAAGAGCAGAGCATACTGGCTATGAGCCAGACTCCACATCAGTCTACTTGAGTTCAAATCTTACTTTGCTATGTGCAAACTATTGGACCTTAGGAAAATTATTTAGCCTTTCTGTGCATCAGTTTTCTGAGCTGTAGAATGAGGAAAATATCTCTTTCATAGGATAGGTATGAGGTTTAAATAAACTGATTCATGTAGAGTGCTTAGAACCGTCCCTGACACATTATAAGCACATGTTGGTGTTAGCTGTCATCATCATCTTCATGAGTATCATTATCATAATTTCTTCCATTGTCTCTCTTACTCAAAATTAGTAAGTTCTTTAAAAATTAATTTTAAAATGATTAAATGGGGCATATCTTACTCTTTACAATTGTTTTGGCCACATGTAAAAGAGGTATTTCTCTCTTTTCCAAAATACCAGAAAGTATTTTTATGTTTCTTTATTGATACTTTAAAGAATACCTAATAGTATACATTGCAAAGGAAATACAAGGAACAGTTTTTGTCTCAGTTAAGTTGACTCCAGTTTGGGAGGTAGGACATATGCAAATTCTATATCAAGTATCAAAAGATAGGTATCCAATAACAGTATTTTTGTAGAAATTCAGGTGAGGGAGAGTTTGGCTGCTGGTTATTTGGAAAGATTTCATTTGTAGTTTTGTTCAGATGACAGCAAACACTGAAAAAAAACTTGATCATTTACCTTAACTTTATCACGGAAGGAATGAGGAAAACTGGAAGTGATTAATTGACATACAGATGATATGACTAAACTGAGCTTGCTAAATTAAGTTGTTTCTTAGGCTGTATCTTATTTCTCTTTACATCATTGGCTCTTAGTACCATGCATAATTTCTAAGGAGATACAGTATATGTTTTTGAAACTTTTGAGTATCCCTCTGGATACTCCTTTTTGTGTGTGTTACATGTAGGAAAACCATTATATGCTGAAGTCTGGTTGGGCCATTTACTCAGCCTCCTATGTAAAATCATCATTCTTTGTATTATGACAGAAAGTTTTTTTTTTCTCTTTGATTTTATCTTATCAGAAGCATTTATACTTTTATTGTAATTGTCTTTTGAGGCTTTTGAGTGCAGTTTTTTTCCTCAATAAAAATATATTCCTGAAGTGAATCCAGCTGGTGTATATGTAAGTGGTGTTAGATCAGATGGATCAGGTCTACCTGAAAGGAGTTGTATCTTCTAAAACATTTTCTTTAGAGCAGTGTGAAATCCTAGTACTAATCAAAAGTATTCATGATTTTTCAGTGTTTTTAGGCAGGAAAAAAAGATTTAGTGTAACCCTATATCCCAGCTTGCTCAGTTGAGTTCTAGCTTATGCCTTCTGTCCCTGCATAATTCTTGATAGGGCCCTTGCTATGTTCTAAACATGATGAATTCTGTGGTTACTTTACTTAAAGGATGTTATACTGTGGGAACCAGTGTGGCATTAATAGCAGAATTAAAATGCATCTTGAAGCTATAGTCTTAAGTCTAACCTGTTACCTTCTTGTGCTGTTCAGTGAGTCACGTAGCTTCTTGAGTCCCTGTAAAACATCCTCAAATTTCATATCAGGTTTTTTAACTGAAATTGTATGGAGGATATTTCTATGTTTGCATTTTTCTTGAGGGGATTCAGTTTTTTTCTTTCTCAGAGTTGTTTGAGATACACCAAAAAGTAAATAATTTACAAAAAACAAATAATTTAATCTAGTAAAGTTTTTTTTTTAATTTCCTGTGTTGTTTTTCTTTGCTTTCTATGGAAAGACTAGTTTATAAATAGGCCACATGTTATCAGTGGCATTGTCTACCTGATAGGTTTATAAATTCTCTTTCTCTCCTATACTTTGTTTATTGTATGAATCAAATAATACAGTTACCACTTGAGTAGCTTCTAATTTTGTACCTGAAACGTGTTTTTTAAAAACTTGAATTTAATGTAGTTAGAGTAACTTGTATGCCATTAGAAAATTATATATTCTCACCTTAATTTCTTTTGCTTTTCAGGAATTTAGTGGTTATGTTCAACAAGTGAAATATGCAACAACAAGAATAAAAGGTGCCATGCCAAGAATCTACGAGCTCGCAGCTGGGGGCACTGCTGTCGGTACTGGTTTAAATACTAGAATTGGCTTTGCAGAAAAGGTTGCCGCAAAAGTGGCTGCACTCACAGGTAGGTGATAACACGATTTATTACTCATTTCCATTATACTAGTCTGTATTTTTCTGGGTGTTTCTGCTTTGAATTCTTACAAATTTAAAGTTAGAAATAATATTTTCCCATCAAACATGTACTTTGTGTCTATTTCAGAAGTTGTAATGTTAACCTTTTGCTTTTTTAAAGTTTTCCATCTGTAAGTTCATACAGCATGTAATTATTAAAATCTGTCAGTGCTAATTTGCTTACTATCTGGTAGTATTCAATTATTTTCCATTTAAAGCTGTTTTGAATACTCATTTTCAAAGCAGGAGGCATCAACTGATGGTTGAGAAATTCATTTGAATGACAAATATGTTAGAGATTGACAGGCTTAATTTCTTTTTTTCCTATGGCATGCTGTGACATTTCTTTGAATTAATGACCTTTTTGAATTCTCTTTCCTTTAGTAGAGTACTGTGCTCTTGATAATGATAACTGTTATTAGAGCTATTATCTCCAGAAAACTCTTATTAAGATGCAGATATTACCAGAGAGTTAGGGTACAGATAATTATACAATGCTTATTATTGCTTACTAGCAGAGATTTTTTTAATCAAATTTTAATCAAGAAGAACTGTATTATGGGGTTTAGAATATGTAGATTTTTAAAAATTTGAACATGGGAGAGATTGAGAATGTCTAACTCATTCTGGCTCCCTAATCTCTCAGAGGACCTTGTGGGTCCTGGCTAGAGAAGAGAATAGAACACCTAAAATGGGGGAAAAATTGTACTAGGAGAGGAGTGTGGAATAAAGCAGAGTGAATTTTACCTACTTTTCCTCTTTACTCAAGCGTAGTCAGGCATCATACACAGGTGTTTGCAGTAGGATAATGTTTTTTCTTTCAATATTTTATATTTCTTTCAACATTTATTGTACTTGTTCTTTTTATCTTTTAAGTTTGCTAGTATCATCAGATTTTCTACCCCTTTAGGACTTCCTGAAGAAATGTAGACAAAGCTTGAGTCTTAAGCATTTTTTTCTGAAGTAAGATTTTTATTCTGTTCTTTTTTTGCTTTTCATATACTGGCACTTTCTGTTTAACTTGCTGATATTAGAAAAATGTTGAATTTTACCTGTTAACTCATATAGGTTATTATTTTTCTTCAGGCTTGCCTTTCGTCACAGCTCCAAATAAATTTGAAGCTTTGGCTGCTCATGATGCTTTAGTTGAACTCAGTGGAGCCATGAACACTGCCGCTTGCAGTCTGATGAAGATTGCAAATGATATTCGTTTTCTGGGTTCTGGTCCTCGCTCAGGTCTGGGAGAATTGATTTTGCCTGAAAATGAACCAGGAAGCAGTATCATGCCAGGTAATCACATAGCTGGTAAATGTTAGAACTGGAACTTGACTAGAACCCAGGCATTCTCATCTACAAAGCATATCTGCTTTTGTTTAACGTGATCTCAAAGTGGATAGGGACATGTGTGGTGCACTTGTTTCACAATGTCTTTGTGGGCTGCTTTTGATCAGGACTTGTGGGGACATCACCCAACAATATAGGAGAAAAGAATTTTAGTTAGCAGCATATATTTTGATTTCCACCTTAGAAAATATGTAATAGTTCTATCTTTCACAATCCAAAGCAAATAGAATTCTAAAACAGGCTGTTAAAGTGATCTGCATGGGATGAATAAAGATGAATTATATCAAATGCCTCTTATTTCATTTTTTGCTTTAGGTTTTGGCCAGTTAGGTAAGGGAGGCTCCACAAATATGGTTGGGGCCTTGCTTTATTATATGTCTTACTTTATTTAATGAAGTTGGATTTCCTTCTTTTCTTGATGTCTGGATTCCAGTAAGTCATTTGGTGGACTCACTTGATATTCATGGAATCCAGTGGAGAAGTGTGGGCAGTACTGTTAGATGAATGTAGCTGGGTGAACAGTGACATTTAAGGAGTGCCTAATGAGTTGACTTCAGACTGGAGGGATATCTTGGCAGCAAGCTGAAGGGCTGTGCCCTTTCACCACTTTACTGGTGACTGAGGGTGAAGGTAGAGAATATGTGTTGATCATATTAGCAGATAAAGTTGAAATAGCAGTACATCAGATGACAGAGTCTAGATTCATAAAGGACTCTGTAGTTGGACTAAAACTGACAAGAGTGAAAAAGAAAGACCTGACTATAGTTTCTTTTAGATCTAGGCATGTGTAGAATGAGAAAAGATCTGATTTTAAAGTATGTCATGTTGAAAAATGACATGAGTTCAGTTGATTGCAAATTCAAGGTGATTACCTAAAAAAGAGAAATGCAGAGTCACAGATAAAGAACTAATCTTCCCACTGCATTGCTTTGTACTTGTCAGAGGAATCAGGGATGTTCGGTTCAAACTTGAGCTTGTCAGAGGAGTGTTACAGGGTGGTAGGGTTCTGGAAACTCAAATAGGAAGATTCCAGCTTAACATCAGTTTCCTCTGGGAAGCCTCCCAGATGTTGGTGAGGTGCTTCTTTTATAAGTATTCCCATAGCAGTCTGCACTTCTTTGTATTGACCCCTTATCTATTATAATTGCCAGTTCTCTCTCCCTCGCCTCCAAGTTCTATGAGGGCAGGGGCTGCATCCTTCTTCCTCACTGTTGTATATTCAGTGCCTGGCTCCATAAGTATTTCTAGAGTGCATGTAAGCCATGAAGGTGAAAAGAGCTATATTTACTGTGTAGTTGTAGGTACTCTACTTATTAGCCATTGCATGATTCAGAGTTTCTGGCTATATGGTTTGTTTCATTAAACAGCATTGATGGTTGGGACATTGCTTTATTATATGTCTTTATTTAATGAAGTTAGTTTTCCTTCTTCTCTTGGTTATTTGATATAAAACCTAATCTTAAACTCATATTTGAAGCCACAAGTGTGTTTGATGTGATTTCTCTCTTTGGTGGTTTTCTTGAAGGCAAGGTGAACCCCACCCAGTGTGAGGCACTGACCATGGTTGCAGCCCAGGTCATGGGCAATCATGTCGCCATTACCATTGGGGGCAGCAGTGGACATTTTGAGTTGAATGTTTTCAAGCCATTGATGGTAAGCTTTAAATTTGATTTTTAATGTCTTTAACCAAAAGCTAGTTGTCTTGGTTTCTGTCTTTCATTAAGGTTTCCTACAGTTCTTTAGGTACTTGGATAATATACCTAGCAGTTGGAAGTTAAACATATGTTAATGTTAGAGGACTAATCCCGTATATTTAATTAGGTGACTTTTAGCTTAAGTAATTGGTGGTTTGCTTTTTATAATAGGAAGAAAAATTCTGGAAGTAGGGTATAAGTTTCTTTCTTTTCCCTCACCACTGGGGATGCCAATTGTTAGAAATAAGTTCCAGTCTCCTCAGTTAAAAAAAAAAAAAAGAAACTCTCCTTCCAGCCTGTCTCCTTCTCATGCTGCTGCTTTCTTCCTCTCTCTGAATTCAGCCTTTTTAAAGAAATACCCACTCTCACTCTCATTTGCACTGCAGTCTGGCTTCCACCCCTGCACTTATGTTTGAATTGTTCTTGTAGCACTTGTGACCTCTTGAGTCCAGCAGACATGCCACAGCTCTCAACTAACATCTGACCTTGACTTGTTGCTCCTTGAAACACTCTTTGTCCTTGGTTTCTTCAGCACTTTCTCTCCAGTTCTCTTCCGTTTCTCAAGGCTTTCTTCCATTGGTTTTACTCTTCCACATACCTTGAAAACATTGTGTCCACTCAATCTATTCTTTTTCCTTCATCTTTATGAAGACAGAATAAAATGGCATCATCTTTTATCCAGTTTCCCCAACTTCAGATAATGGAGCTATTATCATTTACAATCCTTTATTTGTGTGAAGTGTTATATCTAAGTATATATTAGAGGCTTATTTCCAGTTTGTGTCTGGTGTAAAGTCTGATTTTAATTTGATAAGAATATGCAAATAACAAATATTAAGTGTATTCATTCAGTGTATTCATCAAATATTTATTGAGTACTAGTCTGTGTCAGGCACTGTACTCATTGCTAGTGATAGAGCAATGAACAAGACAGATTTTTTTTTTTGCCCTTATGGAATGTACATTCTGGTGGAAAATAGAAAGAAGACAGACCAAAGCACAACTCAGACTGATAAACTTTTTTATTTTAATTAATTTATTTATTTTTGGCTGCATTGGGTCTTTGTTGCTGTGCATGGGCTTTCTCTAGTTGTGGTGAGCAGGGGCTGCTCTTCATTGCAGGGTGCAGGCTCTAGGTGCACGGGCTTCAGTAATTGTGGCACGTGGGCTTAGTAGTTGTGGCTTGCAGGCTCAGTAGTTGTGGTGCATGGGCTTAGTTGCTCCACGGCATGTGGGATCTTCCCGGACCAGGGCTTGAACCCGTGTCCCCTGCATTGGCAGGCGGATTCTTAACCACTACGCCACCAGGGAAGCCCCAGACCGACAAGCATTTGCTTTCAGGTCAAATTCCAAACAGTTAACACCAGCTGCCTGGCAATTATATGTGCATAACAATAAGTGTCTTGCCAAATTTTTTTAAACAAAGGTCTGTTTTGTTTTTAATAGAAAATAAGTCAAGATAATCAACATTTGCCATATAATAAAGTCATTAGTATCAAATTAAACCTTGAAGTTCTGTGTCTTCTACTAGAGTCCATTGTTGGGAGTCTGGTTTTCAGACCCTGGGATTTTAGACCACAGAGATTAGGATGTGGATATATATCTTAATATATATTGGAAATGTCATCAAAAAGAAAAAAAACTGCTAAAACAAACTAATTGACTTTATACTGTTTTAAAATACTGTGTGAAAGGTTATTTTCAAGGAATTATGGAATATTTGTTTTGTTAAGCATAAAAAATGTGATCATTAAGAACTGAGAAGCCCTGATTTCACTGATTGCCTCAAGCTCACGCTGAACTTTTTTCTTTTTGAATTTTATTTTATTTTTTTCTACAGCAGGTTCTTCTTAGTCATCCATTTTATACACATCAGTGTATACATGTCAATCCCAATCTCCCAATTCATCACACCACCACCACCACCCACTGCTGCTTTCCCCCCTTGGTGTCCATACGTTTGGTCACTACATCTGACCTGTGTCTCTATTTCTGCCCTGCAAACAGGTTCATCTGTACCATTTTTCTAGATTCCACATATATGCGTTAATATATATTTCTTTTTCTCTTTCTGACTTACTTCACTCTGTAAGACAGTCTCTAGATTCATCCACGTCTCTACAAATAACCCAATTTCGTTCCTTTTTATGGGTGAGTGATATTCCATTGTATATATGTACCACCTCTTCTTTATCCATTCGTCTGTCGATGGGCATTTAGGTTGCTTCCAAGACCTGGCTATTGTAAATAGCGCAGCAATGAACATTGGGGTGCATGTGTCTTTTTGAATTATGGTTTTCTCAGGGTATATGCCCAGTAGTGGGATTGCTGGGCCACATGGTAATTCTATTTTTAGTTTTTTAAGGACCCTCCATACTGTTCTCCATAGTGGCTGTATCAATTAACATTCCCACCAACAGTGCAAGAGGGTTCCCTTTTCTCCACACCCTCCCCAGCATTTGTTGTTTGTAGATTTTCTGATGATGCCCATTCTAACTGGTGTGAGGTGATACCTCATTGTAGTTTGACTTGCATTTCTGTAATAATTAGTGATGTTGAGCAGCTTTTAATGTGCCTCTTGGCCATCTTTATGTACTCTGGAGAAATGTCTATTTAGGTCTTCTGCCCGTTTTTTGATTGGGTTGTTTTTTTAATATTGAGCTGCATGAGCTGTTTATATATTTTGGAGATTAATCCTTTGTCTGTTGATTCATTTGCAAATATTTTTTTTCCCATTCTGAGGGTTGTCTCTTTGTCTTGTTTGTAGTTTCCTTTGCTTTGCAAAAGCTTTTAAGTTTCATTAGGTCCCATTTGCTTATTTTTGTTTTTATTTCCATTACTCTAGGAGGTGGATCAAAAAAGATCTTGCTGTGATTTATGTCAAAGAGTGTTCTTCCTATGTTTTCCTCTAAGAGTTTTATAGTGTCCAGTCTTACATTTAGGTCTGTAATCCATTTTGAGTTTATTTTTGTGTATCGTGTTACAGAGTGTTCTAATTTCATTCTTTTACATGTAGCTGTCCAGTTTTCCCAGCACCATTTATTGAAGAGACTGTCTTTTCTCCATTGTATATCCTTGCCTTCTTTGTCATAGATTAGTTGACCATAGGTGCGTGGGTTTATCTCTGGGCTTTCTATCCTGTTCCATTGATCTATATTTCTGTTTTTGTGCCAGTACCATACTGTCTTGATTACTGTAGCTTTGTAGTATAGTTTGAAGTCAGGGAGTCTGATTCCTCCAGCTCCTTTTTATTCCCTCAGGACTGCTTTGGCTTTTCGGGGTCTTTTGTGTCTCCATACAAATTTTAAGATTTTTTGTTCTAGTTCTGTAAAAACTGCCATTGGTAATTTGATAGGGATTGCATTGGATCTGTAGATTGCTTTGGGTAGTATACTCATTTTCACAATATTGATTCTTCCAATCCAAGAACATGGTATATCTCTCCATCTGTTGGTATCAACTTTAATTTCTTTCAACAGTGTCTTACAGTTTTCTGCATACAGGTCTTTTGTGTCCCTAGGTCATACAGGTCTTTTATTCCTAGGTATTTTATTCTTTTTGTTGCAATGGTAAATGGGAGTGTTGCCTTAATTTCTCTTTCAGATTTTTCGTCATTAGTGTATAGTAATGCAAGAGATTTCTGTGCATTAGTTTTGTATCCTGCAATTTTACCGAATTCATTGATTAGCTCTGGTAGTTTTCTGGTGGTATCTTTAGGATTCTCTATGTGTAGTATCATGTGAACTGCAAACAGTGACAGTTTTACTTCTTCTTTTCCAATTTGTATTACTTTTATTTCTTTTTCTTCTCTGATTGCCGTGGCTAGGAGTTCCAACAACAGAGTTGTTAGATGAAATGCTTTCAGTTTTTCACCATTGAGAATGATGTTTGCTGTGGGTTTGTCATATATGGCCTTTATTATGTTGAGGTAGGTTCCCTCTATGCCCACTTTCTGTAGAGTTTTTATCATAAATGGGTGTTGAATTTTGTCAAAAGCTTTTTCTGCATCTATTGAGATGATCATATGGTTTTTCTCCTTCAATTTGTTAATATGGTGTATCACATTGATTGATTTGCATATATCGAAGAATCCTTGCATCCATGGGATAAATCCCACTTGATCATGGTGTATGATCCTTTTAATGTGTTGTTGGATTCTGTTTGCTTGTATTTTGTTGAGGAATTTTGCATCTATATTCATCAGTGATATTGGTCTGGTATTTTCTTATTTTGTAGTATCTTTGTCTGGTTCTGGTATCAGGGTGATGGTGGCCTCATAGAATGAGTTTGGGAGTTTTACTTCCTCTACAATTTTTTGGAAGACTTTGAGAAGGATGGGTGTTAGCTCTTCTCTAAATGTTTGATAGAATTCACCTGTGAAGCCATGTGGTCCTGGACTTTTGTTTGTTGGAAGATTTTTAATCACAGTTTCGATTTCATTACTTGTGATTGGTCTGTTCATATTTTCTATTTCTTCCTGGTTCAGTCTTGGAAGGTTATACCTTTCTAACAGTTTGTCCATTTCTTCCAGGTTGACCATTTTATTGGCATATAGTTGTTTGTAGTAATCTCTTATAATCCTTTGTATTTCTGCAGTGTCAGTTGTGATTTCTCCTTTTTCATTTCTGATTTTATTGATTTGAGTCCTCTCCCTCTTGACGAGTCTTGCTAATGGTTTATCAATTTTGTTTATCTTCTCAAGGAACCAGCTTTTAGTTTTATTGATCCATGCTATTGTTTTCTTTGTTTCTATTTCATTTATTTCTGATCTAATCTTTATGATTTCTTCCTTCTGCTAACTTTGGGTTTGATTGTTCTTCTTTCTCTAGTTCCTTTAAGTGTAACATTAGATTGTTTGAGATGTTTCTTGTTTCTTGAGGTAGGCTTGTATAGCTATAAACTTCCCTCTTAGATCTGCTTTTGCTGCATCCCATACGTTTTGGATCATCGTGTTTTCATTGTCATTTGTCTCTAGGTATTTTTTTATTTCCTCTTTGATTTCTTCAGTGATCTCTTGGTTG
Source organism: Aethalodelphis obliquidens (assembly GCF_003676395.1). Lineage (NCBI taxonomy): Eukaryota > Metazoa > Chordata > Mammalia > Artiodactyla > Delphinidae > Aethalodelphis > Aethalodelphis obliquidens. Next base: position 25,632,098 of record NW_020837968.1, read on the forward strand.
TTTAGTAATGTATTGTTTAGCCTCCATGTGTTTGTGCTTTTTATGTTTTTTTCCCTGTAATTGATTTCTAATCTCATAGCATTGGGGCCAGAAAAGATGCTTGATATGATTTCAATTTTCTTAACTTTACTGAGGCTGGATTTGTGCCTCAAGATGTGATCTATCCTGGAGAATATTCCGTGCACACTTGTGAAGAAATTGTAATCTGCTGTTTTTGGATAGAATGTCCTATAAATATGAATTAAATCTATCTGGTCTGTTGTGTCATTTAAAGCTTGTGTTTCCTTATGAATTTTCTGTTTGGATGATCTGTCCATTGGTGTAAGTGAGGTGTTAAAAGTCCTCCACTATTATTGTGTTACTGTCAATTTCCTCTTTTAGAGCTTTTAGCAGTTGCCTTATGTATTGAGGTGCTCCTATGTTGGGTGCATATATATTTGTAATTGTTATATCTTCTTCTTGGATTGATCTCTTGATCATTATGTAGTGTCCTTCCTTGTCTCCTGTAACATTCCTTATTTTAAAGTCTATTTTATCTGATATGAGTATTGCTACTCCAACTTTCTTTTGATTTCCATTTGCATGGAATATCTTTTTCCATTCCCTCACTTTCAGTCTGAATGTGTCCCTAGGTCTGAAGTGGGTCTCTTGTAGACAGCATATATATGGGTCTTGTTTTTGTATCCATTCAGCAAGCCTGTGTCTTTTGGTGGAGGATTTAATCCATTCATGTTTAAGGTAATTATCAATATGTATGTTCCTATGACCATTTTCTTGATTGTTTTGGGTTTGTTTTGTAGGTCCTTTTCTTCTCTTGTGTTTCCCACTTAGAGAAGTTCCTTTAGCATTTGTTGTAGAGCTGGTTTGGTGGTGCTGAATTCTCTTAGCTTTTGCTTGTCTGTAAAGCTTTTGATTTCTCTATCGAATCTGAATGAGATCCTTGCTGGGTAGAGTAATTTTGGTTGTAGGTTTTTCCCTTTCATCACTTTAGATATATCATGAAACTCCCTTCTGGCTTGTAGAGTTTTTGCTGAGAAATCAGCTGTTAACTTTATGGGAGTTCCATTTTATGTTACTTGTCATTTTTCCCTTGTTGCTCTCAATAATTTTTCTTGGTCTTTAATTTTTGCCAATTTGATTACTATGCGTCTCAGCGTGTTTCTCCTTGGGTTTATCCTGTATGGGACTCTATGCAGTTCCTGGACTTGGGTGGCTATTTCCTTTCCCATGTTAGGGAAGTTTTCGACTATAATCTCTTCAAATATTTTATCTGGTCCTTTCTCTCTTCTACTTCAGGGACCCCTATAATGCAAATGTTGTTGCGTTTAATGTTGTCCCAGAGGTCTCTTAGGCTGTCTTCATTTCTTTTCATTCTTTTTTCTTTATTCTGTTCCTCAGCAGTGAATTCCACCATTCTGTCTTCCAGGTTACTTATCCGTTCTTCTGCCTCAGTTATTCTGCTATTGATTCCTTCTAGTATATTTTTCATTTCAGTTATTGTGTTGTCCATCTCTGTTTGTTTGTTCTTTAACTTTTCTAGATCCTTGTTAAACATTTCTTGCATCTTCTTGATCTTTGCCTCCATTCTTTTTCCAAGGTCCTGGATCATCTTCACTATCATTATTCTGAATTCTTTTTCTGGAAGGTTGCCTATCTCCATTTCATTTAGTTGTTTTTCTGGGGTTTTATCTTGTTCCTTCATCTGGTACATAGCCCTCTGCCTTTTCATCTTGTGTATCTTTCTGTGAATGTGGTATTTGTTCCACAGGCTGCAGGATTGTCGTTCTTCTTGCTTCTGCTGTCTGCCTTCTGGTGGATGAGGCTGTCTAAGAGGCTTGTGCAAGTTTCCTGATAGGAGGGACTGGTGGTAGATAGAGCTGGCTGTTGCCTTGGTGGGCAGAGCTCAGTAAAATTTTATTCCACTTGCCTGCTGATGGGTGGGGCTGGGTTCCCTCCTTGCTGGTTGTTTGGCCTGAGGTGACCCAACACTTGAGCCTACCCAGGCTCTTTGGTGGGGCTAATGTTAGACTTTGGGAGGGCTCACTCCAAGGAGTACTTCCCAGACTTTCTGCCGCCAGTGTCCTTGTCCTCACGGTGACACACGGCCATCCCCCGCCTCTGCAGGGGACCCTCCAACACTAGCAGGTAGGTCTGGTTCAGTCTCCTATGGGGTCACTGCTCCTTCCCCTGAGTCCCAATGAGCACACTACTTTGTGTGTGCCCTCCAAGAGTAGAGTCTCTGTTTACCCCAGTCCTGTCGAAGTCCTACAATCACATCCCACTAGCCTTCAAAGTCTGATTCTCTAGGAACTCCTCCTCCTGTTGCCAGACCCCCAGGTTGGGAAGCCTGATGTAGGGCTCAGAACCTTCACTCCAGTGGGTGGACTTCTGTGGTATAAGTGTTCTCTAGTTTGTGAGTCACCCACCAGCAGTTATGGGATTTGATTTTATTGTGATTGCACCCCTCCTACCATCTCATTGTGGCTTCTCCTTTGTCCTTGGATGTGGGGTATCTTTTTTGGTGAGTTCCAGTGTCTTCCTGTCGATGACTATTCAGCAGTTAGTTGTGATTCTGGTGTTCTTGCAAGAGGGAGTGAGAACACGTCCTTCTACTCTGCCATGTTGAACCAATCTCCTCACGCTGAACTTTCTAACCTCTGCATCTTTGTTTCTCTTCCTTCTGCATAGAAGATTCTTTTTCCATCTCTGGCTATTTAAGTGCTCTCCATCAAATAAAACTTTATCAACTCCTACAACTGGAATTTATTTCTCTCTCTATGCTCTTTAACATTTCATACCTGTATTTTATAACACCACAGGCTATCTTGTGTTTTATTTATTTGTATTTATGCCTTTATACCTCTTAAAAGGGCACTTTGGTGCCCTCAGATGTTTATAATTTCTTTCATATTTGTTTTCTTGGGTATGATGCCTTATAGGTTATAGGAGTGCTGTATGTTAATTGTATTACATACTCATTTATGAATTGCAAATAATGTGTTATTGGACAAAGAAAAAAGTTAGGCTTAATAAGTTTGTCTCTCTCTCTTAGATTAAAAATGTGTTGCACTCAGCCAGACTGTTGGGGGATGCATCAGTTTCCTTCACAGAAAACTGTGTGGTGGGAATCCAGGCCAACACAGAAAGGATCAACAAGCTAATGAATGAGTCTCTAATGTTGGTGACAGCTCTTAATCCTCATATAGGTATGTGTTTAAAGAATAATAGTGTCATTTTGAATACAGTTAAAGGCTGAAAAATTTTTAAGAGACTACTGGATCAATGTTTGTGAACAACAGATGTCTTTTGGACAATCTCTTAAGACATTTCACATTGTGTTGAAAGACGCTATATATATATATAACCTTTATGGTATCATATTTCTTTCAAAATCTTGATTGATTATGCTTCATTTTATTTGAAATGTGCTAAGTTCAGAAGTAGAACTTTAAACTTATTTTAATCTTAATGGAATTCAGATCCTGTGGGACACTAAATTCAGATACTAAGTGTCCTCTCAGTTTTTAATGTCACTAGGTGGCACTGGCTGATTAACAACACTGAATGAATTCGTTTTTCTACCTTCTCTAGATGCTATACTATACTTTGTTTTTGTTGTTTTATTCAACTCAGAAGTGGATTAAATTAAAAGAAAAAGGGTTATATATGCATAGCTTATAGGGAAAGGGGGGAAATACAAATATTTTGTCTAAAACCATGGCTTTTGTGTTGCAAGCCTTTTCCAGATTTATAAATATTTCATTATGTAGATTCAAAAATGTTAGCTTGGATTATAGATTGACTAGTGATCCCCATTAAATACACTGTTTTGTCATGGATTTTGAACATTCATTGCATTGTTATAATGTGTTAAAAGCCTTTTCCCACCTTCTCCTTACTGCTGAGCTGAGGTTATTAACATATTCTTTGATTTTCTACATTAGAACAAGTTATGATGCAGTCATTTGGTGTGATATGATTACTGTTTTAAAACAGTCTTACTTCAATAATCCTGAACTTTCAAGGCTGATTTTATATTCTTGGCTTCATGTCAAGCTGTAATTTCAGTCTTATAAAGTTAGAGCTCATATAACTGCTTCAGGTAGCTCTGAGCCCAATATGCTATCTGCTCTTTGGAATAGTATTAAGATTGACAGTAATACTGGGTTCTTTTGAAATAATTGTACATCAGCATTCAACTGGAGAGATATACAGAGGAACCCAAAGGCTTATGTGAGAAATGTTTCATCACATATATACTTCAGAATTTGTTACAAAAGCATTTAGAGATACTCCTAAAGCAGAATGATTGATGTCTTTCTTAGACAATTTAATGTGAGGTAAAGGCCATACAAGGATAAGTGGGCAAACCACACCTTACTGGTTGACAAAGCATGAGCCTTACAACTCCACATCATGGGTTCTGTTTGTGCTCATATATAACAGGCTGATTGGTAATCATGTTTTGTGGGGCTTGAAGAAGAGAACTGAAAGGGTTAGCATAATGCATAGACTTTAATGTCATTATTAACATAAAAGTACAGAATGTCTAATATTAACCCCAAAGGTTTGACATGAGAATTCTTTCTCTCAAAGTTAGTCTGACCAGTAAATGCCCTTTTCAACATGCTTAGCATTCACAAATTAATTTTATTATTAACTATGTCCATAATATGTTTATAGGTAGATTAATTGCATACTACACATAACATCTTGTAGGTGGTTGATAATTGCACATGACACATAACGTGTTGCTTGGTCAATAATCATATTGCTTCAGTAGGCTTCTTCTCTCTGGTCATAGTCCTCTAATCCTGGGTTGGTTTTTTTTGTTTTTGTTTTTTTTCTCTTTCACTGGTTTCATTTTTGTTTTTTCCCTTCTTTCTGGTTTTTGCCTTCTTTTTTTGTTGTTGTTAACATTAAACCGAGATAACTTGCAGAATTGCCCTGCCCCTATCTTTATTAATTTTAAAAGCAAGTAACTTTGAAGTAAACAGTAGACCTGTGATCTCTTGCACAAGTATATATTTATACTAAGACTTCCCAACTTGTACCCTTGTAATGTCTGGAAGGAGGCCAGGGCATGGAGTGCTGAACCAGAGAGAGATGTTGGAAGCAGCCCTGAAGGCTCATCTCTCAGAGCCCTGCCAGCTCTTCCCTCATTGTGAGAGGACTCTCCTCTCTTTTCCCTCTTAGAGCCCTTTACCATATAGTTCCTGGTTGTACAGTCCTGTATTTTCTGTAGTGCTGCAGCATTGAGCTTGTTAATGCTTCGTTAGAAAGATAATTTTTCTGGTTAAGCATGCTACTGAAACAGCACATTTATACTAGTCAGATGTATACTTTTATCTTTTGGTTCCATTATGTGTGTGTGCGTGTTTGTGTATGTGTATACATATATATCGAGAGAGAGATGCATCTATGTGTATATATTTTCCCCCTTATGAAAATATCTGGGTTAGTGGGCAATTTTAATTTAGGGACAAATCTTGTAGAAAGGGAAGTATGTATTACTTCAGAAAAGTAAAGGTTTTAGTCCATATAAGAAACGACAACTATCAAGATAATCCACTGCTAAATATTTTTAAGATTAAAAAATGTTTACTTAAGAGACCAGTAGCATTAAGTAAATAATAACGATTACCTTTTGCTTTAGAAAACCAAGTTTCACTATTAACTCCTACATCGCCTTTTAATTTTTTCTTTAGGGTATGACAAAGCAGCCAAGATTGCTAAGACCGCACACAAAAATGGATCGACCTTAAGGGCAACTGCTATTGAACTTGGCTATCTCACAGCAGAGCAGTTTGATGAGTGGGTAAAACCTAAGGACATGCTGGGTCCAAAGTGATTTAAATAAATTCATAATAAAAATGATTGTCATATAAAATAAAAAGTGAAACAGACTCCTTATATTTCTTAAACAAAAATGGATAAATGTGAAAGGAAACTGCTATTGAACTTGACTGTCTCTAGCAGAGCAGTTTGGTCAGTGTATAAAACGCCAGGACGTGCTAGGTCCAAAATGAATTTTAAAAGTGTAAGATAAAATAATTAAATTGTATAAAATCAAAAGGAAAACAGACTTATTTTTCTTTTATGTTAATTGACTCGTATTATATAGTTGAATCTGTGAGTTTTGTGTATGGGTGTTTACCATTTCAAATGTTTTATAAGAGCCATATCAGCTTTTAAAGAGTTGTAATTTTTGGGGGTGGTTTTTGTTTTTAAAAAATTCCCCTGTAGTAAAAAAGTACTTGTTAGCTCATTCCCAAGTTAAGTCTTCAGACATCTTTTATTTTCCTGTGATTTGGGAGCATAAGCTGACCAAACATTTGCCCTCCTAAGTGGGGTTGTGAGTGTTTGTATGTGTGTACGTGTCATGCACACATGCATGCATATATATGGAATATATATATGTACACATATATAAGGAAATAGGATAGATTAACAAAATTAAAACATATATATCCTATGTGCTAATTACACAGACACACACCCCTCCTGATCTTATTTAAATTATCCTAGGAAGACTGGAAAGACTGAGTTAAGAATTATAGGACATGGATTAAAAAGGATAAGGGGTGCAAGCAGGAAGCTTGGAAAGAAAGGGAGGGTGTCATGGGAGTGAGTCTTGCCCATCATCTCTCTGTGCACCTCTCAGTGCCAGGATTTTTCAGCAGGAGTTCATTTGACACAACCTCAGGGAATTTTGAATTAGCAGTTCTAGGGAGATCCAGGTTAAGTTGATTTAAACCTGGAACTGAAGGCTTTGTTTAAAATAGACCCAACCTCAATTATGTAGGGAGTTGGAACAATTTGTTCTTTTTTCCCCTCCCACATGTATAATAAATAACAAGATTATGAAGAGAGTGATTCCCACTGGCTAAAGCATCTCATCTGTAAGTAGTGCTCTATCAGGTGTGTTTAAAACAAAAAAAAAAAGGAATACTTACTCCTGATACTTATTCTTGGAAAATTAGGCTCATTAACACCAACTCCGCTGTGGTATTTAGAAGATAGCATATATAGCATTTAAAAAAAATAATTAAAATTCTAATATAATGTTCTATGTCAATTGTACCTCAATTTTTAAAAGTTGTAGAAGTATTGTGATGAAAAATGAAATTATGTTCTTACAACTAATCTCTTAAGCCTGAGTGGGTATTTTTTTATTGTAAAAGGGATTTCAAACCTTTTAATGGAGCCCATAGGATCTACTTTTAACCCATGCAGTATTGTTTTTGGCAGTGTTTTTCACATGGTGATGATGTGATGCTTGTGCAGTTTGATTTCCTGTAGCCTATTTTGTTTAAAAAAAATTATTGGAAAAAATCATAAAACAAAATCAGATTGTGCCTGGAACTCATTAACCAAACTGGCAACTGTTCTATAGTTGTGGACCTGAATGATGTTTTGCCTGAGCAGGCATCCTCAATCTAAACAAGCTGTCATTGGAGGGCTCAACTAGAAACATAACCACTTATGTAATAAAGATAATAGCAGATCAGGTTTGTAGCCTCAAACAGTCTTTGTACAGCTATCTGCTATATCCTAGCATATTATGAGCCATCATTGAATCCTTTGAGCTGACAATCATCTTTGTGTGATGTTAGTGAAGTAAAACACTGTGCTTTATGGTGAAATCCTACATAAGCGTTTTAGGATTCCCTGTGAGAGGGTTGTACTGAAAATCAACTTCAGTATTTGTACACTGAGGACAATGTTGTCTCATGGGACGTTTGGCAATGTCCAGAGACATTTTTGGTAGCACTGAGGAAGGAGTGCTGCTGGCATCTAGTGGGTGAAAGAGATGATGCTGAACATCCTATAATGCACAGGACAACCCCCAACAACAAAGAATTGTCCACCCCCACATATCAATAGTGGTGAGACAGAAACTTAAACCCCAAAGCTACTATCTCTGGAAATGCTCACTGTTTAGTTAGGCTTCACTGCTTGCTTGTGTGTATTTATATCCTGGCATTGCAGAGACTTTATTAATTGAAACCATGAGGTATCTTAGATGTGAGCATGAACAGAAAAGTGTTAATGAAACATTAAGTGATCACAGTGCTCATGGCTTGGAATGACCTACACCCAGCAGGGTATCCAAGGATTTGTGCTGGATAAACATAATGGGGGTGAGGGGCTGTCAAGTACTTGCAAAAACGCCAGGTAAATATGTTTTAAGATGGAGACGAAAACAATCCATTGATCCTTAGCAAACATGTAGAATGCCAAGGGGCTTACTTGAGCAAACACATTTCAGAGGAGGAAAGTCATGGGACTTATGAACAGATCAGTCTAGAACTACACCAAACTTGCCACACAGACGCAGCAGGGAAGTTCATAGAAAGCCACGGGCTAAATTTACTCATTTAACTGTTTCATTTGGTTGACAGCAAAAGTATATATTCACAAAAATTTATGAGAATATTTCATACTCAAGTATATTTTAAAGATCATATGCTTGAATATGGCTGTTATATCTCTTCAACTGTCCTATTGGTCTATAACTACAGCAGCAAGAAATCTTGGAGAGACAAATTTAATGTTTTTTTAAAAAGACAAGATTAAAACTGGTAAGCTAAAATGAATTAGTTTTTTTTTTAAGCAAATTCATTAAATTGGCCATTTAGCAACTGACTTGCTGAGCAACTAACCTAGAGCTGCTTCCATCTGCAAGCTGGGTGAGATGAAAGAAGCTGCTGATCATTGTCTGCCATCTGTGATGTCAAGAAGCAGAGCATCAAGATCACAGAAGAACTGTGTGAAGCCAGGCAGATGAGGACATTGTCTTGGTATCTTCAGATTACCCTGGAGATAACCTGCTGACACTTTACCCTGCTCTTCAGGGCTTTCCACAAAAGACGTAACTATGGCTACCCAGACACAGGCCAAGATGCTGAGTACCATTAAAATCTATTTGCTGTATTAGCATCAAACATATTCATTCATAAGCCTATGGAATCTGGGATTGAGAAGACCTCTGTCCCTAGGATTAACGGGTGGGAGATAATGAAATATGTTTCCCATATAAAACACCATACTCTAAAAGACAATACTCTCTAGGAACTTGTGGTCTGGGACTTCCCTGGCAGTCCAGTGGCTAAGACTTCACCTTCCAATGCAGGGGGTGCAAGTTTGATCCCTGGTCAGGGAGCAAAGATCCCACATGGCTCACAGCCAAAAAAACAAAACAGAAGCAATATTGTAACAAATTCAATAAAGACTTTAAAAATGGTCCACATAAAAAAAAATCTTTAAAAAACAAAACTTGTGGTCAAGTGTGCATCATCTTGCCTCAGGTGAGAAAGGGGTTTAGAATGAAGAGTTTTTGATGAAAGCTACACATTGTCATCAGTAACTTGGGGCTAATTGTCATATCAAGACATTTAAACAAAGGTGAAATTTGAAGCTGTAAAAGAGAATGGCCAAGGAAAAGGCAAAAGGAAAATGAGAGGTAACCACTGAATGAGATAGATGTAGCCATGGAGGTTAAATTAGAGTGGTTCAGTCTAGATGCTAAGGCAGGAGAAGGGGGAAGCTGGTAAATCCAGTGGAGTTCAATTTCACCTCAGCTGCTTACTAGTCATGTTCCTGGCCACCACTTTATGTCTATAAACCCATTTCCTTATCCCTAAAATGGAGTTATTGATAACATATTTCATACTTACAAAGTACCAAGCGCAATCCCTGCCTCAATTAGCTTTCTCGGTTTCCTTCCCTGAAGAGAATGGACAAAATTACTAAGTGTTAAACAGATTTTAAAAGGTAAAATTGGATTAGCCATTTTTTCCTTCAAGAAGACTGTTCAGCCATATAATTTATCATCCAAACTGGAACACTTTGTGTTCCAGAACAAAAGGAGGTGCTAAGCTAATTTAAATCGTATAATTTTTTAAAAATTTATTGACCAAAAAATTTTTATCGTATTGGTGGGCCTATAAATAATGCTACTCAAAAGTTAAGTTTAAAAATAGATTTTTCTCCAAAATACTAAAAACACATGTATGAGTATGTGTGTACATTAAAAAGCAAAATTTTTAAACGATTATCTGAACAATAAAAATTAGAGAAGCAGGGCTTCCCTGGTGGCGCAGTGGTTGGGAGTCCGCCTGCCAATGCAGTGGACCCGGTTCGTGATCCGGTCCGGGAAGATCCCACATGCCGCGGAGCGGCTGGGCCCGTGAACCATGCCCGCTGAGCCTGCGCGTCTGGAGCCTGTGCTCCACAACGGCAGAGGCCGCGGCAGTGAGAGGCCCGCGTACTGAAAAAAAAAAAAATTAGAGAAGCAGAGTGACATCAACATCATGACTGGGTGAGATGCTCTCTTTATCTCTTCCTCTTCAATCTACAACCAGTAAAACATTAACAACAAAGATTCCTCTGCCCAACACACTGGGACACTGGAGAATTCCACATATCTGTACATCTAAAGGTGGCTAAACTGGAACACATAGAGGAGGTGGAACTGGAGGAATAGCAGAGGTGGTGCCTGCAATTGGGGCCCTCCGATTGCAGCAGCTGAGCCTACAGCCCCAGAAAACCTGGTAGCAGCAGGGGAGGCTGCACACACAACTCTGGCCTCCCAGCCACAGCAGTGCCCACAGTCACAGATAACTTGGCAGCAGTGGAAGCAAAACCTGTGCTCCCATCCCTCCAGCCGAGGAGGCACCCGAGAATCTGGTACCGCGCTCCCTGACCACACCAGTGCAGCCTATGAACCTGACAACACTGGACATGGCAGGCACCCCCCAACCTTCCATTCCTCCCTATGGTGGTGGAGCCTGTGGCTCAGGAAATTCCAGATGCGACATAAGCGCCCACCATCCTGGTACCCCAGGCAGTGATGCCAGAGACAACAGCAGCAGCAAGGCACAAATGACCCTGGAGCACAGCAACGACAGTGAGGGCACTGAGCATCAACTCTGGCAAAGGCAGTGCGTGGAAAGTGCTGGCTCTCAAATATAACTAGAAGTAGCTCAAGCAAGAGAAACCAAAAACTTGTGCTATAGCACCACCTTCTGGAAAACAAAAGAAAAGCCTCTAATTTCTAACCTGTTGAATCCTTAGACTCAAGGGGTTTTTTTGGGTTTTTGGGGGGTTTTTTTGCGGTACGCGGGCCTCTCACTGCTGTGGCCTCTCCCGTTGTGGAGCACAGGCTCTGGACGAGTAGGCTCAATTGGCCATGCATCACGGGCCCAGCCGCTCCGTGGCATGTGGGATCTTCCCGGACCGGGACACGAACCCGCTTTACCTGCATTAGCAGGCGGACTCTCAACCACTGCGCCACCAGGGAAGCCCTAGACTCAAGTTTTAAAAAGCTTTGTGTAAAGGTGTTCACTACTTCAAATGTGCCTGGGGGGGGGGGGGGCAAGATGGCGGAGGAGTAGGAGGACATGGAGTTCATCACTCCCCACAGATGCATCAAGAATACATCTACAGGGCTTCCCTGATGGCGCAGTGGTTGAGAGTCCGCCTGCCGATGCAGGGAACACGGGTTCGTGCCCCAGTCCGGGAAGATCCCACGTGCCGCGGAACAGCTGGGCCCGTGAGCCATGGCCGCTGAGCCTGCGCGTCCGGAGCCTGTGCTCCGCAACGGGAGAGGCCACAACAGTGAGAGGCCCGCGTACCACAAAAAAAAAAAAAAAAAAGAATACATCTGCAAATGGAACAAGTCTCATAGAGCACTGGCTGAACACTAGCAGAGGACCTCAGACACCTAAACGGACAAGAAAGATCCCCGCATAACTGGGTAGGATGAGAGAAAGAAGGGAAAAAGAGGAGAGGAAGTGGGACGGGAACGGCAGCCCTTTGGAGGGCAGCAGAAGGAAAGGAGAGGTTCCTGCAACCGGGGAGACCCCTCACCGGCGGCGAGATCAGATGGGACAGAAGGGGAGCTTTGGGGGCTCTTGCAAGACAGTGCAGCACCAGGTCTGTGGCAGGACAGAATGAGACCTACACAGACAGTCCGTGCCCCAGCCTGAGATGTGTGTCCCCAGTGCAGACGGGGGCTGGGTGCCGGAACGAGGGGTTTGGGGAGCAAGCCCAGGGAGAGGACTGCTCTTGGTTTCGAGGAGACAGCCTGAGGGGATAGGAGTGAGGAAATCCGCAACCGGAGAGTGTGGAAGAAACCCGACTGCCATGGAAGTGAAGCGCCATAAGTGACACGCAAGGGGCAGAGCTGCCATTACATCCTTTCTCCCCATGCACTGGCCCCTGCCTCCCTGGCCACTAGGAGGGGCCCCCACCAAGGTGGCTCTCTCGCGCCTGTGACCTGACGCTAGGAAGGGCCCCTGCTGGGGCCTCTCTCTCACACCCACAACTGGGTGCTAGGAAGGGCTCCTGCTGAGGACAACTCTCTCATGCCAGTGGCCACTGGCTCCACCACACACCTGTCACTGCCAGGGCTCCAACGACCCCAGCCACCATGGTGCCTCTGCACCCCCTCCTCACTGGGGTAGACTCCTGTGCTCCAGGGAAGCCTCAGGAGCAAACCCCTGTGGGTGGCCCACACGTGGAGGTGGGACTGAAAACACAGCTGAGCCCCAGGGACCATGCAACTAAGGAAGAAAGTTTGGAATCTTTCCTCACAGCTGCACAAACTGCAAATTGGCACCTGTTCAACCGGCCTTGTAAACTTAGCACCTACAGAACACCTAAACAGACGACAAGTGCTCCTGCAGCCAAGACAGGCTTAGCTTTAGCAGCTATAGACTTTGTGAGCACATACACATGGGGGTTGGGCCAGGCTAGAGTTGAAGCTGCCCCATAGCATGCACAGCAGGTCCAGATCCATGATTACTGCAGTCCTGGGACCTGACTTAGGTGGATCTATGCTGGTGGCCTGGTGAAAACAACATCTGAGAGACACCAGAGTCAATTGCCAGCATACCCACAGTTAAGGTGGGACCTAGAGCAGTGCCAACAACAGTGTAATCTGAGAGCTCACACAACGGGTGAAAGGTGACGCAGCAGAGCACAGCCACAGGTGAACAGGTCCAGAGAAGGAATACTCAGTGGCTTCCCTCCCAGTGGGGGTGCTCCAATCCCACCTACCTCATACCGCAGATCAGATACACAGCTAAGAAACAGATCTGGGGGCCTACTCCAACAAATAAGGAACAGATCCTACCTCTGACAGGGCAGCAACAACCACAGAGCAAAGGGGAGGCCCTGCTCAATATCCAGTGCTGGCTCTGTTTACCACAACATCAGTCACACCTCCTATAAAGGAGATAATGGCCAGCATACACTGAGGAAAGAGGTGGCAGACATCTATGGTAAAAACAACGCTCACACCAAAACCTATTAAACCCAAACAGGCTACACAGGGAAATTCCCACATAAAATAGCCCTCCAAGACAGTCTGAGGGTCTGGCATTGGGCAGAAGAACCCCCAGAGCATTTAGCCTTGAAGGCCATCAGGGCTTGAGTGCATGAGCTCCACAGGGCAGGAGAAACAGAGACTCCACTCTTGGAGGGCACACATAAGGTCTCATGTGCACTGGGATCTGGCACAAAGCAATAGTGCCATAGGAACCTGGGCTACACTTACCTAGGGGTCTTAAAGTGTCTCCTGGGAAGGTGAAGGTCGACTGTTGCTCACTGTGAGCACAAGGACACTGGTAGCAGAAGTCCCAGGGAATATTGATCAGAGTGAGATCTCCTGGAGGTCCACACTTCTCCACCAAGACCCGGCCCCACCCAACAAACTGCAGGCTCCAGAGCTGGAATGCCTCAGTCCAGACAACCACCAAGATAGGAACACAGGCCCACCCATCAGAAGACAGGCTGCCTAAAGTGATACTGAGCTCACAGCCACCTCAAAACACACCCTTTGACATGGCCCTGCCCATCAGAGGGACAAGACCCAGCTCCACCCAAGAGACGGCAGGCACCAGTCCCTCCCACCAGGAGCCTGCACAAGCCCCTGGACCAACCTCACCTACCAGGGGACAGACACCAGAAACAAGAAGAATTATGATCCTGCAGCCTGTGGAAAGGAGACCACAAACACAGAAAGTTAGACAAAATGAGATGACAGAGAAATATGTTGTAAATGAAGAAACAAGATAAAAACCCACAAGAACAACTAAATGAAGAAGACATAGACAATCTATCTGAAAAAGAATTCAGAGTAATGATAGTAAAGATGATCCAAAATCTCAGAAAAAGAGTGTAGGCACAGATGGAGAAGATACAAGAAATGTTTAACAAGGACCTAGAAGATTTAAAGAACAAACAAATAGAGATGAACAATACAATAACTGAAATGAAAAATACACTAGAAGGGATCAGTAACAGAATAGCTGAGGCAGAAAAAGGAATAAGTGAGCTGGAAGACAGAGTGGTGCAAATCACTGCCACAACAGAATAAAGAAAAAGAAATGAAAAGAAATGAGAGTCTCGGAGAATTTGGGACAATATTAAATGCACCAACGTTTGCATTATAGGGGTTCCCAAAGGAGAAGAGAAAGAGAAAGGGCCTGAGAAAATATTTGAAGATATTATAGCCAAAACCTTTCCCAAAATGAGAAAAGAAACATTCACTCAAGTCCAGGAAGTGCAGAGAATCCAGTGCAGGATGAACCCAAGGAGGAACACACCGAGACACATATTAATCAAACTGACAAAAATTAAAGACAAAGGAAAAAATAGTAAAAGCAACAAGGGAAAAACAACAAATAAAATAAAAGGGAATCTCCGTAAGGTTATCAGCTGATTTTTCAGCAGGACAGAAGGGAGTGGCACAATGTATTTCAAGTAATGAAATGGAAAAACGTACAACCAAGAATACTCTACCCAGCAAGGCTCTCATTCAGATTCGAAGGAGAAACTGAAAGCTTTACAGAGAAGCAAAAGCTAAAAGAATGCAGCACCACCAAACCAGATTTACAACAAATGCTAAAAGAACTTCTCTAGGTGGGAAAGAGACCAGCAACGTAAAAAACATTGTACATACATAGACTGCTAAATCAAAACCTCATGAGAAATGCAAACCCAAAAACTACAATAGATACACACAAAGAAAGGAAAAGCAACCCAAACACAACACTAAAGATGGTCATTAAACCACAAGAGAAGAGAACAAAAGAGGAAGGGAAGAAAAAAGACCTACAAAAACAAACACAAAACAATTAAGAAAATGGCGATAAGAACACACATATTGATAATTACCTTAAATGTAAATGGTTTGCTCCAACCAAAAGACACAGACTGGCTGAATGGATACAAAAACAAGACCCATATATATGCTGTCTACAAGAGACCCACTTCAGACCTAGGGACACATACAGACTGACAGTGAGGGAATGGAAAAATATATTCCATGCAAATGAAAATCAAAAGAAAGCTAGAGTAGCCATTCTCATATCAGACAAAATAGACTTTAAAATAAAGACTGTTACAAGAGACAAGGAAAGACACTACATAATGATCAAGGGATCAATCCAAGAAGAAGATATAACAATTGTAAATATATATGCACCCAACATAGGAGCAGCTCAATATATGAGGCAAATGCTAACAGCCATAAAAGGGGAAATTGACAGTAACACAATAATAGTGGGGGACTTTAATACACCACTTACACCAATGGA
This sequence comes from Aethalodelphis obliquidens, assembly GCF_003676395.1. Classification (NCBI taxonomy): domain Eukaryota; kingdom Metazoa; phylum Chordata; class Mammalia; order Artiodactyla; family Delphinidae; genus Aethalodelphis; species Aethalodelphis obliquidens. Next base: position 25,647,706 of record NW_020837968.1, read on the forward strand.
CAGATCATCCAGACAGAAAGTTAATAAGGAAACAAATCCTTAAATGACACATTAGACCAGATAGACTAAACTGATATCTATAGGATATTCCATCCAAAAGCAGTGGAATACATTTTCTTCTCAAGTGCACACAGAATATTCTCCAGGATAGATCACATCATGGCCCACAAATCAAGCCTCAGTAAACTTAAGAAAATTGAAATCATATCAAGCATCTTTTCCAACCACAAAGCTATGAGATTAGAAATAAATTGCAGCATTATTTACAATAGCTAAGCTATGGAAACAACCTATGTGTCCATCAACAAATGAATGGATAAAAAAGGAGTAATACATAAATATATGATGAAATATTACTCAGCATAAACAAAGATGAAATCTTGCCATTTACATCAACATGGATGGACCTTGAAGATTAATACTCAGTGAATGCTTCACTAATGCTAAATGAAATAAATCAGACAGAGAAAGGCAAATACTGTGTGATTTCCCTCATATGTTGAATATTAAAAAATAATAATAAATAAAATAAATGAACAAACCAAAACAAACTAAAACAAACATGTAGATACAGAGAACACATTAGAGGTACCCAGAGGGAAAGGGTCAGGGGAAGGGTGAAATGGTGATGGATGGAAACTAAATTTTTGGTGAACATTCTGTACAGTATACAGAAGTAGAAATATAATGTTACATACATGAAACATATAATATTATAAACCAGTTACTTCAATAACAAATTTTTAAAATAACAGAAGCAGAACTATTATTCATGGTACATATTAAAGTAATTTGATCAGTGTCTTATTATCTGTCTCTAATAAAGCATCACTTGTGTTTTCTAAAGAATGTACTTTTTTCCAATAGGGTCTTATTATTTTGAATTTTTCCACAAAATTGGCTATAATCTTTAAAGCTACATTTGTGGTGAATAATTATAAATCTTTTACATTTTCAATTGACTCTTTGTAGACTACAATATTTTTAATTGAGCAACTAGTCGCTCTATAGCTGCTGATGTACTTGATAAGCTCAGAGCAAATTCTAAATGAAAGATACTTTAAGTACTATATTTTGTTTGTTTTTGCTTTTTTTTTAAACATCTTTATTGGAGTATAATTGTTTTACAATGGTGTGTTAGTTTCTGCTTTATAACAAAGTGAATCAGTTATACATATACATATATTCCCATATCTCTTCCCTCTTGTGTCTCCCTCCCTCCCGCCCTCCCTATCCCACCCGTCTAGGTGGTCACAAAGCACGGAGCTGATGTCCCTGTGCTATGCAGCTGCTTCCCACTAGCTATCTATTTTACATTTGGTAGTGTATATATGTCCATGCCACTGTCTCACTTTGTCCCAGCTTACCCTTCCCCCTCCCCATATCCTCAAGTCCATTCTCTAGTAGGTCTGCATCTTTATTCCCATCTTGCCCCTAGGTTCTTCACGACCATTTCTTTTTTGTTTTTTAGATTCCATATATATGTGTTAACATACAGTATTTGTTTTTCTCTTTCTGACTTACTTCACTCTGTATGACAGACTCTAGGTCCATCCACCTCAATACAAATAACTCAATTTCGTTTCTTTTTATGGCTGAGTAATATTCCATTGTATATATGTGCCACATCTTCTTTATCCATTCATCTGTTGAAGGACACTTAGGTTGTTTCCATGTCCTGGCTATTGTAAATAGAGCTGCAATGAACATTGTGGTACATGACTCTTTTTGAATTATGGTTTTCTCAGGATATATGCCCAGTAGTGGGATTGCTGGGTCATACGGTAGTTCTATTTTTAGTTTTTTAAGGAACCTCCATACTGTTCTCCATAGTGGCTGTATCAATTTACACTCCCACCAACAGTGCAAGAGCGTTCCCTTTTCTCCGCACTCTCTCCAGCATTTATTGTTTGTAGAATTTTTGATGATGGCCATTCTGAGCGGTGTGAGATGATATCTCATTGTACTTTGGATTTGCATTTCTCTAATGATTAATGATGTTGAGCATTCTTTCATGTGTTTGTTGGCAATCTGTATATCTTCTTTGGAGAAATGCCTATTTAGATCTCCTGCCCATTTTTGGATTGGGTTGTTTATCTTCTCAAAGTACCAGCTTTTAGTTTTATTGATCTTTGCTATCGTTTCCTTCATTTCTTTTTCATTTATATCTAATCTGATCCTTATGATTTCTTTCCTTATGCTACCTTTGGGGTTTTTTTTTGTTCTTCTTTCTCTAATTGCTTTAGGTGTAAGGTTAGGTTGTTTATTTGAGATGTTTCTTGTTTCTAAAGGTAGGATTGTATTGCTCTAAACTTCCCTCTTAGAACTGCTTTTGCTGCAACCCACAGGTTTTGGGTCGTCGTGATTTCATTGTCATTTGTTTCTAGGAAATTTTTGATTTCCTCTTTGATTTCTTCAGTGATCTCTTGGTTATTAAGTAGTATATTGTTTAGCATCCATGTGCTTGTATTTTTTACACATTTTTTCCTGTAATTGATATCTAGTCTCATAGTGTTGTGGTTGGAAAAGATACTTGATATGATTTCAATTTTCTTAAATTTACCAAGGCTTGATTTGTTACCCAAGATATGATCTATCCCGGAGAATGTTCCATGAGCACTTGAGAAGAAAGTGTATTCTGTTGTTTTTGGATGGAATGTCCTATAAATATCAATTAAGTCCATCTTGTTTAATGTATCATTTAAAGCTTGTACTTACTTATTTATTTTCATTTTGGATGATCTGTCCATTGGTGAAAGTGGGGTGTTAAAGTCCCCTACTATTATTGTGTTACTGTTGATTTCCCCTTTTATGGCTGTTAGTATTTGCCTTATGTTTTGAGGTGCTCCTACGTTGGGTGCATAAAGATTTACAATTGTTATATCTTCTTCTTGGATTGATCCCTTGATCATTAGGTAGTGTCCTTCTTTAACTCTTGTGACAATCTTTATTTTAAAGTCTATTTTGTCTGATATGAGAATGGCTACTCCAGCTTTCTTTTGGTTTCCATTTGCATGGAATATCTTTTTCCATCCCCTTACTTTCAGTCTGTATATGTCCCTAGGTCTGAGGTGGGTCTCTTGTAGACAGCATATATATGGGTCTTGTTTTTGTATCCATTCAGCCAATCTGTGTCTTTTGGTGGGAGCATTTAGTCCATTTACATTTAAGGTAATTATCGATATGTATGTTCCTATTCCCATTTTCTTAATTGTTTTGGGTTCGTTATTGCTCTTCTGCAGGACTGATTCCTTCTGGGGGGCCCTAAGGAAGCACCTGTTGCCTTGCCTTTTCCAGCTTCAGAGGCTGCCTTGCATTTCTTGGCTCACTGGCTCTTCCTTGCAATGCTCTATTGTCTTGCTTCTGTCCTCACATTTTCTACTACTCATTCTGGCAGGAATGACTACATCAAACACATCTTCCCTCTACCACTGAGTATTTTAAATTATTATTACAACACTGTCATGAACTACTGCATACTCTAAATTTTGGCCACTCTTTTACTTTTTTTCTTACATAAAGCAGTAGGGGAGAATTTGGAGGCAAAAGGGCATGAACTTATAGATATATACAGTTGATTCTCATTATTTGTGGCAGTTATGTTCTACAAAAGTCACAGCAAAGACTGATTTAGTGAATACTAAAGCACTGCTCCCATGAGAAATAGAAAGTTAGGATCTCACAAGCCCTTGGGCAACATATTTTCGTCAACTAATTAATATATAACCTTGTTTTATGTGTGTTTCTGTTTTAAAATCTCTTATTTAATGTATATAAGTTTGATTCATATATATATGAATATATGTATATATACATATGAATATATATGTGTATCTATGGTTGATTCATTAACATTGAACTCATGCCAACAGCGCTGTAACTCATGCCTGAACCAAGCTTATCTCATGCACATGCTTTCTCAGGAAGCCAAGTCACAGCCTTCTTGTGCTTGGGAGTACTGGACAGCACTGCATTTGGGGGGCATTTTAAACAGCAAAGTGACCAACAAAAAGCACAAAAATGAGAAAAACATAGCACTAACTAGACAAGAAAAGGACACTTGTTTACAGAATGAGAGCTAAAACAAGAAGGCCAAGCTTACCTTATTTGAACTCAGCTAGGAGCATGTGTGTCAAGCAACCCAAATTTTTCACCACTCTGAACATGTTCACAAATGAACCACAAAAGCACTATCAGTATTAATTTGGGGTTACAAATAAATTTTAGTGAGTAGGTGAACTACTCACTATTACTATTTGAACTACTACTATTCTATGGAATCTGTAAATAATTAAGGTTGACTGTATTACAAAACACTTTTCTACAAAAATTGTACACATTTTTACAACTAGTAATAATTGTATGGGGATAATCTTTCAGCAAACAATGAGGGTTTTCATTTCAAAAAATTGCCCAACTAACAGTTTCGTTTTTTGACGGTATCTCATCATTAGTTTAAATTTCTTCTGTTACTACTGTAGTCAATTTTTTAACCCATTTATTAATTTGGTTTTTTGTTCCTGAACTTTGTTAATTTTTCTAATGGGTTTTAGTGTTTTTGTACCAATGTGAATGAGCTTTGTATGTATCTAGTTTATCAAGCTTTGATATAATGAATGTAAATATTTTTTCCAATTTTTCTGTTTGCCTGATAGCTGAATTTGTAGTATATTTTGACATGCAGGGATTTTTCATTTTTTATGGAGCACTCAAATCTGTCAACTTTTCCCTTTGGCTGTTTCAAGATATTTGGAAGCAAAAGAAAGAGACAGGGGTATAATTTGAGGGACAAGGAGAATCCAGGGAAGTTTTATTCCAGTGTCTTTGCTCTTCTTCTTTCTCTCCTTCTCTCTTGCCCTCCCTCCCTCCATTTCTCCCTCCTTCCATCCCTCTCTCCCTCCATTCCTTCCTTTCTTCCTTCCTTCCTTCCCTCCTTCCTTTCCTTTTTTTTTAAATGCTAAAACTTAAACTTTTTATTGACATGGAAGTAGATTTGAAAAGACAACAAAGATACAAGAGAAAAAGTGTTGGATGGAGTAAAGTCCCAGAAGAAACCAGAATGAGTGTCATGGATAGTTTAGATTTGGCAAGAAATAGGACAGAGTTTATATTTTCAACTGGGGATACAGAAGTGAGGAGCAATTAAGGGGACCCAAGGAAAGGGATCTTATTCTTTTCTGGTGTCTCTATTCTTCAGAGGGCCTGGCATATGGTTGGTGGGTGCTCAACAAATCCTTCAGGGGTTGAAGGTTTAATGTGTAGCTGGGTTATAATCAAGGACTCTCTCCTAAACCACATTTATAAAAGGATTGCAGCTTTACTGAGGTATAACACAATTTTTTTGTACTACAATGAGTCTTTTGTTTCTTTGAATACCATGCCTGCCAAGTAAATATTTGAAAGAGTATTTTATTGACTGAAGCAATACAGCTAAGGATGGGTGCATCCTTAGCTCATTGAGATGAAAAGTCTCAATCATTATCCCCTAAAATTTTCTTTAGAAACCAAGAATGAAAGGAAAAGACTGCTATTTAGTCTGTTCCTCCTCAATAGCAGATGGATAACTGCCTTTCCAGTCAAAAAACCTCACTTATAGGACTTAACTACTGTCCTGCAGACTGAATTGCTGAGAAAACCATCACCCAGAATTCTGTGGATCAAGCCAGATTGATTTATCACATCAACCATGTCCTGTACAGTGTGCAAGGAGGATGGCAAAGGCTAGTTTAAATAAAACGTGTATGTCCTTGCAATTGTCAAACCAACCAGAAAAGATGATGAAAATAGTCACTTCCTCACAACAGTAGCAAAAGATGTGTTAATTTTCATTTTAATTTAAGCTATTCCTAATGTATTTCACAGTTTTGACAAGATGAGAAGTGCTTTGCACTTTGTCTTTTTTTAATCATTAATCATGAAAATTATCAATATAACTTATGAATTTTGATTTTGGATTATGTATCTATATATGGTTCTATTTAATGTATGAATAAACACACAAAACAAAACTATGGATTTAGATTTATACTCTGTAGTTATTTTTTGGGAGGGGGGCTGGAATTTAAACTGACCACTTTTTATTTTTAATTGAAGTATACTTGATTTACTATATTGTGTTAGTTTCAAGTGTAAGAAAAGGGATTCATTTATATATTTTTTTTCAGATTATTTTGCATTATAGGTTATTATAAGATATTAAATATAGTTCCCTTTGCTATACAATAAATCCTTGTTGCTTATCTATTTTTATGTGTAATAGTTCATATCTGTTAATCCCATACTCCCAATTTATCTGCTCCTCTCCCTTTCCCCTTTGTTAACCATAAGTTTGTTTTCTATGTCTGGGGGTCTGTTTCTGTTTTGTATTATTTTTAGATTCCACATATAAATGACATCATATAATATTTGTCTTTCTCTGTCTTACTTCACTAAGTATAATATTATTTAGGTCCATCTCTGTTGCTACAAATGGCAATACTTCATTCTTTATGGCTAATATTCCATTATATATATTTATATGCCATATTATATATATATGCCACGTCTTCTTAAGCCAGTCATCTGTTGATGGGCACTTGGGTTGTTTCCATGTCTTGGCTATTGTAAATAGTGCTGCTGTGAACATTGGGGTGCATGTGTCTTTTCAAATTAGAATTTTCTTCTTTTCTGGACATATACCCAGGAGTGGGATTGCTGGGTCATATGGTAGTTCTATTTTTAGTTTTTTTAAGCAACATACCTACTGTTTTCCACAGTGACTGCACCAATTTACTTTCCCACCAACAGTGTAGGAGAGTTCCCTTTTCTCCACACCCTCTCTAGCATTTATTATTTGTAGACATTTTGCTGATAGCCTCTCTGACCCATGTGAGGTGATACTTCATTGTGGTTTTGATTTGCATTTCTCTAATTAGTGATGTTGAATATCTTTTCATGTGCCTATTGACAATCTGTTATGTCTTCTTTGGAGAAGTGTCTATTTAGGTCTGCCTATTTTTTGATTGGGTTATTTGTTTTTTTGATACTGAGTTGTATGTGTCGTTTGTATATTTTGGATATTAATTCCTTGTCAGTCACATTTTTGCAAATATTTTATCCCATTCAGTAGATTGTGTTTTTGTTTTTGTTGATGGTTTCCTTTGCTGTGCAAAAGCTTTTAAGTCCCATTTGTTTATTTTTGCTTTTATTTATTTTGCCTTGGGAGACTGATCTAAGAAAATATTGCTGTGATTTACATCAGAGAATGTTATACCTATGTTCATTTCTAGGAGTTTTATGGTGTCGTGTCTTATATTTAGGTCTTTAAACCATTTTGAGTTTATTTTTGAAAATGATGTGAGGAAGTGTGCTAACTTCGTTGATTTACATGCAGCTGTCCAGCTTTCCCAACACCACTTGTTAAAGAGACAGTCTTTTCTCCATTGTATATTCTTGTCTCCTTTGTCACAGATTGGTTGCCCATATAAGTGTGGGTTTATTTCTGGGCTCTCTATTCTGTTCCATTGATCAATATGTCTGTTTTTGTGCCAATACCATGCTCTTTCGATTACTGTAGCTTTGTAGTATTGTCTGAAGTCTGGGAAGATTATGTCTCCAGCTTTGTTCTTTTCCCTCAGGATTGCTTTGGCAATTCTGGGTCTTTTCTGGTTCCATATAAATTTTAGAATTATTTGTTCTGTGAAAAATGTCATGAGTATTTTGATAGGGATTGCATTAAATCTATAAATTGCTGTTGGTAGTATGGCCATTACAATCCAAAAGCATGGGTTATCTTTCCATTTCTTTGAACTATCTTCAAGTTCCTTTATCAAAGTTTTATAGTTCTCAGCATATAGGTTTTTCACTTCATTGGTTAAGTTTATTTCTAGGTATTTTATTTTTTGACTCAATTTTATTTTATTTATTTATTTATTTATTATTTGCAGTTCGCGGGCCTCTCACTGTTGTGGCCTCTCCCGTTGTGGAGCACAGGCTCCAGACACGCAGGCTCAGCGGCAATGGCTCACGGGCCTAGCCGCTCCGCGGCATGTGGGATCTTCCCAGACTGGGGCAGAAACCCATGTCCCCTGCATTGGCAGGTGGACTCTCAACCACTGCGCCACCAGGGAAGCCCTGACTCAATTTTAAACGGGAGTTTCTTTTACATTCTCTTTCTGATATTTCATTGTTAGTGTAAAGAAATGGATTTCTGTATGTTAATCTTGTATTCTACTACATTGCTGAATTCATTTACTAGTTTTAATAATTTCTGTGTGGAGATTTTAGGGGTCTCTATATAAAGTATCATTAAACTAACCACATTTTTTATACCAAAATAATCTTAAATGAAATAGGATGAATTTCCATTCTACTGGGATGAGATGATAATTAACTAAATTCTGATTTTAATTATCTTTTGGTCATGTTTATACTTATAATTATTTAGATTCAATTTATTTAGCATATTTCAGCCTCATTTTCTATTACATTGCTTCTAGGAGTAAATTATTGTATATTTGCCAAAATGTAATTTTTGACTATAGTATTTATCTTGTATATCAAATTACAGACATATTTGAGCAAAAAGCAACAGTAACAGTGATTCTTACCCCAGTTGGTAGTGGGAGTGACACATTAGAATCTTTGGGGGAAGTTTAAAAAGTAAATCAATGTCTTACTCCATCCTCATGTATTAAATCAGTTTCTGAGGGAGGGCCCCAGGCATTGCCATTTTTGTAGAAAGCTTCCCAGGTGATTTTTATGTCTAGCCAGGATAGGTAACCACCAACCTATATAACACAATGGTAATTTTTTCCATATATAAATAAGCAATTCACTACATCCCAGATAAAATGTAGTCATTTTTAGTATGTCTAATGAATGCACATTGTGCGGTTCTTGTTATGACACTGTTTAAATCATCTGGGCAGGATTTCACATTATCAATTACTTATGTTATTTTAAATTCTCTAGTTATTTCTCCTTTATTTCCTTGAAGTCTTAAAGGGCCTTGATTATATGGGAGAAATTTTTCATTGCCATTTTATTTTATAATCAAACATTTTTCAAAAGTAATTTTTCTGTATTACTAACAGCCTTTTGGAGAGAATAGTAAAGTCACAGTTTCTTGGAATGTTGTGATACTTTCCCAAAATAAAAATTCCCCCTGCCCACCCACACACACACATGCACACACACACATAGCACATATTGTCTACTGCTATTCTTATTTTAACATAAGCAATATGTGACTTTATATTTTCATAATTGTTAGATGTAATTTTATTGAGATTCCTCACTGCCCATTTCAATACTCCCCAATCATAAATGAACATGTATTCCAAAAAATCATCCTAACTTTGTGAATACAATAAGTATATCACATAACATTTTCTCATTCTATATAACTCTACTTGTCATAGGATAGTAATAGTCAAACCTGAGCTGAAGACCAAGGTATTTGTGTCTAGTTTGCTGTGCTTAAGTCATGGAACTTCTCTATTTCTCAATTATTTAAACTGAAAAAATTGGATCAAAATCTTCCCATCATCTAATTTTTCCAGCTGTTTGAATGGCATCCTAGTGTTTTCCTCACTGACTACCCACTATTTTTATTTTACCTTATTTTATTGAGCTATTCATTTAGAACTATTTTAAACTTACAGAAAAGTTGAAAAAATAATACAAAAAGTTCCTTTATAGCTCTCATCCTCCTTCCCCTAATATTATCATCTTACGTAGTAGTACAATGATCAAGAACAGGAAATAAGCATTCATACAGTATTATTAACTAAACTATAACCTTTCTCACAAATTTCAGCAATTTTTCCATTATTATTCCTTCTCTGTTCCAGGATTCTATCTGATGTCCCAAACTGCACTTAGTTGTTAATTCCCTTTAGTTGCTTCCAGTCTTTATCAGTTTCTCAGTCTTTCCTTATCTTTTATGACCTTGACACTTTTAAAGTGTATTGACTATTTAAATTATAGAATATTCCTCAATTTGTATTCCTCTAATATTTTCTCATTTGGGGGATGAAATTATACAATTTTGACAAGAGTAACAAAGAATGATATGGTGTTCTTCTCAGTAACATCATATCAAGAGTTTCATGGTGTCTTTACTTATTTTTTTTAACATCCTTATTGGAGTATAATTACTTTACAATAGTGTGTTTGTTTCTGCTTTATAACAAAGTGAATCAGCTATATATATATACATATACCCCGATATCTCCTCCCTCTTGTGTCTCCCTCCCACCCTCCCTATCCTACCCATCTAGGTGGTCACAAAGCACCGAGCTGATCTCCCTGTGCTATGCAGATGCTTCCCACTAGCTACCTATTTTACATTTTGTAGCATATATATGTCAATGCCAGCTTACCTTTACTTCGACTCAGCTTACCTTTCCCCTCCCCATGTCCTCAAGTGCATTCTCTATGTCTGCGTCTTTACTCCTGTCCTGCTCCTAGGTTCCTTAAAAAGTTTTTTTTTTTTAGATGCCATATATATGTGTTAGCATACGGTATTTGTTTTTCTCTTTCTGACTTACTTCACTCTATATGACAGACTCTGTCTATCCACCTCACTACAAATAACTCAATTTCGTTTCTGTTTAAGGCTGAGTAATATTCCATTGTATATATGTGTCAATTCTTCTTTATCTATTCATCTGTCAATGGACACTTAGATTGCTTCCAGTCCTGGCTATTTATTGTAAATAGAGCTGCAATGAATATTGTGGTACATGACTGTTTTTGAGTGATGGTTTTCTCAGGGTATATGCCCAGTAGTGGGATTGCTGGGTCGTATGGTAATTCTATTTTTAGTTTTTAAAGAACCTCTATACTGTTCTCCACAGTGGCTGTATCAATATACATTCCCACCAACAGTGCAACAGGGTACCCTTTTCTCCACACCTTCTCCAGCATTTATTGTTTGCAGATTTTTTGATGATGGTCATTCTAACTGGTGTGAGGTGATACCTCAATTGTGGTTTTGATTTGCATTTCTCTAATGATTAGTAATGTTGACCATCTTTTCATGTGTTTGCTGGCAATCTGTGTATCTTCTTTGGAGAAATGTCTATTTAGGTCTTCTTCCTATTTTTTAATTGGGTTGTTTGTTTTTAGGATATCAAGCTGCATGAGCTACTTGTAAATTTTGGAGATTAATCCTTTGTCAGTTGCTTCATTTGCAAATATTTTTGTCACTTTGAGGGTTGTCTTTTCATCTTGTTTATGGTTTCCTTCGCTGTGCAAAAGCTTTTAAGTTTCATTAGGTCCCATTTGTTTATTTTTGTTCTTATTTCCATATCTTTAGGAGGTGGGGCAAAAAGGGTCTTGCTGTTATTTATGTCATAGAGTGTTCTGCCTATGTTTTCCTCTAAGAGTTTGATAGTGTCTAGCCTTATATTTAGGTCTTTAATGTATTTTGAGTTTATTTTTGTGTATGGTGTTACAGAGTGTTCTAATTTCATTCTTTTACATGTAGCTTTCCAGTTTTCCAAGCACCACTTATTGAAGAGGCTGTCTTTTCTCCACTGTATATCCTTGCCTCTTTATGAAAAATAAGGTGACCATATGTGTGTGGGTTTATCTCTGGACTTTCTATCCTGTTCCATTCATCTATATTTCTGTTTTTGTGCCAGTATCATACTGTCTTGATTACTGTAGCATTGTAGTATAGTCTGAAGTCAGGGAGCCTGATCCCTCCAGCTCCGTTTTTCTTTCTCAAGATTGCTTTGGCTATTCGGGGTCTTTTGTGTTTCCATACAAACTGAGATTTTTTTGTTCTAGCTCTGTGAAAAATGCCAGTGGTAGTGTGATAAGGATTGCATTGAATCTGTAGATTGCTTTGGGTAGTAGAGTCATTTTCACAATGTTGATTCTTCCAATCCAAGAACATGATATATCTCTCCATCTGTTTGTATTGCCTTTAATTTCTTTCATCAGTCTTATAATTTTCTGCATACAGGTCTTTAGTCTTCTTAGGTAGTTTTATTCCTAGATATTTCATTCTTTTTGTTGCAATGGTAAATGGGAGTTTTTTCTTAATTTCACTTTCAGAGTTTTCATCATTAATGTATAGGAATGCAAGAGATTGTGCATTAATTTTGTATCCTGCTACATTACCAAATTCATTGATTAGCTCTAGTAGTTTTCTGGTGGCATCTTTAGGATTCTCTATGTATAGTATCATATCATCTGCAAACAGTGACAGATTTACTTCTTCTTTTCCGATTTGGATTCCTTTTATTTCTTTTTCTTCTCTGATTGTTGTCGCTAATACTTCCAAAACTATGTTGGATAATAGTGGTGAGAGTGGCCTACCTTGTCTTGTTTCTGATCTTAGTGGAAATGGTTTCAGTTTTTCACCATTGAGGACAAACCCTGGCTGTGGGTTTGTCATATATGGCCTTTATTATGTTGAGGTAAGTTCCCTCTATGCCTGCTTTCTGGAGGGTTTTTATCATAAATGGGTGTTGAATTTTGTCAAAAACTTTCCCAGCATCTGTTGAGATGATCATATGGTTTCTCTCCTTCAATTTATTAATATGGTGTATCACATTGATTTATTTGCGTATATTGAAGAATCCTTACATTCCTGGAGTAAACTCCACTTGATCATTGTGTATGATCCTTTTAATGTACTTTTGGATTCTGTTTGCTAGTATTTTGTTGAGGATTTTTGCATCTATGTTCATCAGTGATATTGGCCTGTAGTTTTCTTTCTTTGTGACATCTTTGTGTGGTTTTGGTATCAAGGTGATGGTGGCCTCACAGAATGAGATTGGGAGTGTTCCTCCCTCTGCTTTATTTTGGAAGAGTTTAAGAAGGATAGGTGTTATCTCTTCTCTAAATGTTTGATAGAATTCGGCTGTGAAGCCATCTCGTCCTGGGCTTTTGTTTCTTGGAAGATTTTTAATCACAGTTTCAATGTCAGTGCTTGTGATTGGTCTGTTCATATTTTCTATTTCTTCCTGGTTCAGTCCCGGAAGGTTGAGCTTTTCTAAGAATTTGTCCATGTCTTCAATATTGTCCATTCTATTGGTATATAGTTGCTTGTAGTAATCTCTCATGATCCTTTGTATTTCTGCAGTGTCAGTTGTTACTTCTCCACTTCATTTCTAATTCTATTGATTTGAGTCTTCTCCCTTTTTTTCTTGATTAGTCCAGCTAATTTTGTTTATCTTCTCAAAGACCGGTTTTTCTGTTTGTTTGTTTTTTGGTTTTTTAAAAATTTATTTATTTATTTATTTATTTTTGGCTGTGTTGAGTCTTCGTTTCTGTGCAAGGGCTTCCTCTAGTTGAAGCGAGTGGAGGCCACTCTTCATCACGGTGCAGGAGCCTCTCACTATCACGGCCTCTCTTGCTGTGGAGCACAAGCTCTAGATGCACAGGCTCAGTAGTTGTGGCTCATGGGCCTAGTTGCTACGCAGCATGTGGGATCTTCCCAGACCAGGGATCGAACCTGTGTCCCCTGCATTGGCAGGCTGATTCTCAACCACTGCACCACCAGGGAAGCCCAAGAACCAGTTTTTAGTCTTATTCATATTTGCTATTGTTTCCTTCATCTCTTTTTCATTTATTTCTGATAGATCTCTATGATTTCTTTCTTTCTCTTAACTTTGGGGGTTTTTTGTTCTTTCTCTAATTGCTTTAGGTGTAAGATTAGGTTGTTTATTTGAGATGTTTCTTGTTTCTTGAGGTAGGATTGTATTGCTATAAACTTCCCTCTTAGAACTGCTTTTGCTCCATCCCATAGGTTTTGGGTCATCATGTTTTTATTGTCATATGTTTCTAGGTATTTTTTGATTTCCACTTGATTTCTTCAGTGATCTCTTGGTTATTTAATAGTGTATTGTTTAGCCTCTGTGTGTTTGTAATTTTTACAGATTGTTTCCTGTAAGTGATATCTAGTCTTATAGCATGTGGTCAGAAAAGATACTTGATACGATTTCAATTTTCTTAAATTTACCAAGGCTTGATTGGTGGCCCAAGATATGATCTATCCTGGAGAATGTTCCATGAGCACTTGAGAAGAAAGTGTATTTTGTTGTTTTTGGATGGAATGTCCTATAAATATCAATTAAGTTCATCTTGTTTAATGTATCATTTAAAGCTTGTGTTTCCTTTTTATTTTCATTTTGGATGATGTGTCCATTAGTAAAGTGTGGTGTTAAACCTCCCTACTATGATTGTGTTCCTGTCGATTTCCCCTTTTATGGCTTTAGCATTTGCCGTATGCATTGAGGCGCTCCTATGTTGGGTGCATAAATACTTACAATTGTTATATCTTCTTCTTGAATTGATCTCTTGATCATATTTAGTGTCCTTCTTTGCCTCTTATAATAGTCTTTATTTTAAAGTCTATTTTGTCTGATATGAGAATTGCTACTCCAGCCTTCTTTTGATTTCAATTTGCATGGAGTATCTTTTTCCTTCCCCTCACTTTCATTCTGTATGTGTCCCTAGGTCTGAAGCGGGTCTTTTGTAGACAGCATATATATGGGTCTTGTTTTTGTATCCATTCAGCCAGTCTATGTATTTTGGTGAGAGCCTTTAATCCATTTACATTTAAGGTAATTATTAATAGGTATGTTCCTATTACCATTTTCTTAATTGTTTTGAGTTTTTATTGTAGGTCTTTTCCTTCTCTTGTGTTTCCTGCCTAGAGATGTTCCTTTAGCATTTGTTGTAAAGCTGGTTGGTGGTGCTGAATTCTCTTAGTTTTTGCTTGTTCTTAACTTTTGCTTGTCTGTAAAGGTTTTAATTTCTCCATTGAATCTGAATGAGATCCCTGCTGGGTATAGTAATCTTGACTGTAGGTTTTTCCCTTTCATGTCTTTAAATATGTCATGTCACTCCCTTCTGTCTTGCAGAGTTTCTGCTGAAAGATCAGCTGTTAACCGTATGGGGATTCCCTTGTATGTTATTTGTTGCTTTTCCCTTGCTGCTTTTAATATTTTTTGTATGTGTTTAATTTTTGATAGCTTTATTCATATGTGTCTTGACATGTTTCTCCTTGGATTTATCCCCTATGGGACTCTCTGGACTTCCTGGACTTGATTGATTATTTCCTTTCCCATATTAGGGAAGTTTTCAACTATAATCTCTTCAAATATTTTCTCAGTCCCTTTCTTTTTCTCTTCTTCCTCTGGGACCCCTATAATTCGAATGTTGGTGCATTTAATATTGTCCCAGAAGTCTCTGAGACTGTCCTCAGTTCTTTTCATTCTTTTTTCTTTATTCTTCACTGCTGTAGTTATTTCCACTATTTTATTGTCCAGATCACTTATCCTTTCTTCTGCCTCAGTTATTCTGCTACTGATTCTTTTTAGAGAATTTTTAATTTTATTTATTTTGTTGTTCATCATTGTTTCTTTACTCTTTAGTTTTTCTAGGTCCTTATTAAATGTTTCTTGTATTTTCTTCATTCTACTTCCTAGATATTGGAACATCTTTACTATCATTACTCTGAATTCCTTTTCAGGTCTACTGCCTATTTCCTCTTCATTTGTTTCTTCTGGTGGTTTTTTATCTTTTTCCTTTATCTGCTGTGTATTTCTCTGTCTTACCATTTTGCTTAACTTACTGTGTTTGTGGTCTCCTTTTTGCAGGCTGCAGGTTCATAGTCCCCATTGTTTTTGGTGTCTGTCTCCCGTGGCTAACGTTAGTTCAGTGGGTTGTGTGGGATTCCTGGTGGAGGGGACTGGTGCTTATATTCTGCTAGATAAGGCTCGATCTTGTCCTTCTGGTGGGCAGGACCACATCTGTTGGTGTGTTTTGGGGTGTCTGTGACCTTATTATGATTTTAGGCAGCCTCTCTGCTAATGGGTGGGGTGGTGTTCCTGTCTTGCTAGCTGTGTGGCATAGGGTGTCCAGCACTGTAGCTTGCTGGTCTTTGAGTGTAACTGGGCCTTAGCATTGAGATGGAGATCTCTGGGACAGCTTTTGCCATTTGGTATTATGTGGAGCCAGGAGGTCTCTGGTGAATCAATGTCCTAAACTTGGCCCTCCCACCTCAGAGGCCTGACACCCAACCAGAGCACAAAAACCCTGTCAGCCACACAGCTCAGAAGAAAAAGGAGAAAAACAGAAAGAAAGAAAGAAGAAAATAAAAAGAAATTATTAAAATAAAAAATAATTAAAATTATTAAAAGTAAAAAAATTAAAAAGTAATAAAAAAGAAAGAAAGAAGAGAGCAACCTAACAAAAAGCAAACCCACCAAGTATAACCAGTGCTAAAAACTATACTTAAAAAATAAATAAATAAATAAACAGGCAGCCAGAACCCTAGGACAAATGGTAAAAGCAAAATCAGACAAAATCACAAAGAAGCATACACATACACACTCACAAAAAGAGAAAAAGAAATATATATATATAAAAGAAAGAGAGCAACCAAATCAATAAACAAATCTACTAATGGTAATAAACTCTAAATACTAAACTAAGATAAACATAAAACCAAAAACAAATTAGATGCAGAAAGCAAACCCCAAGTCTGCAGTTGCTCCTAAAGTCCGCCGCCTCAATTTTGGGATGATTCATTGTCTATTCAGGTATTCCAGAGATGCTTGGTACATCAAGTTGATTGTGGAGATTTAATCCATTGCTCCTGAGGCTACTGGGAGAAATTTCCCTTTCTCTTCTTTGTTTGCACAGCTCCTGGGGTTCAGCTTTGGATTTGGCCCTGCCTCTGTGTGTAGGTCACCTGAGGGTGTCTGTTCTTCACTCAGACAGGACAGGGTTAAAGTAGCAGCTGATTAGGGGGCTCTGGTCCACTCAGGCCTGGGGGAGAGAGTGGTATGGAATGTGGGGGGGAGCCTGAGGCGGCAGAGGCCGCTTTGATGTTGCAACAGCCTGAGGCATGCTGTGTGTTCTCCCAGGGAAGTGGTCCCTGGAACACGGTATCCTGGCAGTGGTGGGTTGCACAGGCTCCTGGGAGGTGAGTTGTGGATAGTGACCTGTGCTTGCACACAGGCTTCTTGGTGGCTGCAGCAGCCTTAACATTTCATGCCCGACTCTGATGTCTGCACTGATAACCACAGTTTGCACCGGTCTCTGGAGCTCTGTTAGGCGGTACTCTGAATCCCCTCTCCTCAGGCATCCTGAAACAATGGTCTCTTGCCTCTTAGGCAGTTCCAGACTTTTCCCCAGACTCTCTCCTGGCTAGCTGTGGTGCACTAGTCCCCTTCAGGCTGTGTTCAAGCATCCAACCCCAGTCCTCTCCCTGGGATCTGACCTCCAAAGCAGGAGCCTCAGCTCCAGTCCCTGCCTGCCCCTGTGGGTGAGCAGACAAGCCTCATGGGCTGGTGAGTGCTGGTCGGCACCGATCCTCTGTGCAGAAATCTCTCTGCTTTGCCCTCTGCACCCCTGTTGCTGCACTCTCCTCTGTGGCTCCGAAGCTTCCCCTCCCCCACCGCCACCCGTCGTCTTTGTCAGTGAAGTGACTTCCTAGTGTGTGGGAACTTTTCCTCCTTCACATCTCCATCCAAGCATTTCAGGTCCTGTCCCTATTCTTTTGTCTCTGTTTTTTCCTTTTTCTTCTTCCCTACCCACATACATGGGGAGTTTCTTGCCTTTTGGGAAGTCTGAGGTCTTCTGCCAGCATTCAGTAGGTGTTCTGTAGGAGCTGTTCCACATGTACATGTATTTCTGATGTATTTGTTGGGAGGAAGGTGGTCTCCATGTCTTACTCCTCTGCCATCTTGAAGGTCTCTATCTTTACCTTATTACCAATGTTGTTTACCTTGATGTCTTGGTTAAGCTGGTGCCTTCCATGTTTCTCTAATGTAAAGTTACTATCTCTCCCTTTGTAGTTAATAAATATCTCAAGGAAGTATGTTGAAAGTATGCAAGTCCTATTTCTCTCACGAATTTTTGCATCCGCGTGTAGATCTTTTCTGCATCAATTATTATTGTAGTATTTGCTTAACAGTGGTGATTCTCTTTTTTTTTCCTTTCCTTAAAGAAGAGCTGTACTTTTCATCATTTATTACTTATTTTGTTATTTATTTATATCAGTATGAAACTGTGGAAAATTACTTTTATTCTCTATGTTAAAACCAATAAAAACATTATTAATTTTGTGACTCAATTTGCTCTAAATTTGGTTATTCAGGTTAGGCTACCCCTTATGTTCTTTTGACAAGCTCTCTTATTTCAAGTGCATTTTAACTTTCCTGGTACTAAAAGATTTTCATCCTTTGTAACTACATGATCTTCAAACATTTCTATGATGATCTTACCTGTGCAAAGTGTTCACTTTGAAGTAGAAAACTGATGAGTTAATGTGACTGGTAAACATCTTCTCCATTAATTAGTTCATTTTTATGTTATAACCAACACAATTGTAAAATTGAGAATTGCCTGCACCTCAGTGATACCAATGTCACATAAAGTGGGTAGATGAGTATTACCAAATACCACACATAAATGAAAAATAATAAACTGAAATCACATCTAACTTACAAAATTGTTGATGTGCATACCTCCAAATGAACCTAAGTATACTTCATATTATTGTAGGGGTTTCAAGGGATTTGGGGGTTGTCCAAGGTAAGGCATGACCATAAGATGGAAGTAGTACATCCAAGCTTTATTGGGTGGCACTTTGATAGATGTGAATGAGGGCAAAATCTCTCATAGTATTTGACCTCCTAGAGTCTAAAGATTAGGGGATCATCACTCAGAAGGGTAGGAAGGCAAGGGAACTCTTAGGGTAGAGGTGCATCAGAGATGGGATTTATGTGGACACAAGAGTGAAGTCACCTAGCAGCATGGTGGGAGTCTTTCAGTCAGACAGTGCCAAAAGGAAACAGTATCTTGGGGTCTTTATGGCCTGGATCTTATCCTATCTATAGTTAGCATATGTTGGGTGCAGTTTTTCATGAGGTACACAAAACAGGCAAGCTTTAATGGTTAAAAATCTGCTTTTTTGGACCATGTTTAAAATAGCTGGATGTGTAAAAATTTGTTTGTCTCTGGTAGGTTTTTGAGCTAAGAGGTCTTTGAAGCAGTGAAGAAATAAATAAGCTAGGGTCCATTACAAAGAAGCCATCTTTGACTCATTTATATAATAAACATAAAGTTGTACCACACTTTTCTCATGCCGCATCAACTCTCAGTGCCATCAATATAATGAATGATTATTGAGGGTGAGTTGGAGGGCTAAGCCATTGTCAATCATCTGACAGAAGAGGAGGGTGAGTAATGGATAACAGTTTGTGCCTAGAGATAAAATATTCAATAATAGACAGAAAAGGATCAATTGGACTCAACCTCCAATGCCATACTAACACTTTGGGGGAAGACATAGGAATAGAGTGAGTTCATACATATAAAAATTAATGAAGTAAAGGGCAAAGAGGGTGCTAGCTGGATGACTCTTGTCAGCATACTTTATGCAGCAAGAACGTTATTAGCATGGGACTGTTGCAATAGCAGTAGTTTAAAACCTGCATTACAGCTCTGTCTCTCTGGTGGGAGAAAATGGTATATATTCAATGAGAAGCTGAAGATGGCATGTGATTCCTGATTATCTACTTACCACATATCCAAGGGGGCCTTGGGAAGGATTTGAAGTGACTTCTGTGGTGGAGTGGACAATTCTGGACTTGGATGTCAAAGTCCTCTCCAGATCTTGAGATTGCTACTTGCTTGTCCTAATACCCTAAGTAGAGGACTTAGCTTTGTAAAACCAACTTTCTTTGCAAAACAGGAGTAGAACTTTCTAATTCACATGGTTGTTTTTTGTGCTGCCATAAGTCCCAGAATGTAACTACTACCAAGGATGACCTTCTAAACGTTGTCTGGCCTGTGGTGACAGAGTAGGTGGTCGCCATACCAGATATTATTTAAATGGTCTGGAAACAGTCCCTCTCAATGCTGGCTTGAAGACTCACTACCGTATAGGGCTCCATGAATATAGTGACCATGTGTATTTTGTCTACCTCTGAATATCCAACATCTTACACAGTACTTGACACATAGTAAGTACTTCATAAATATTTGTTGATCAAATAAGGGCATTATTCAAACTCCTTCTTTGAGAAAACCTTGACTCTAGGCAACAATCCCTGATAAACCAAACATTATTAAATCATTAACATTGGCTTAATCAATCAAATTAACTTCAGCCATGTAGTAATATCCTTGGGGAATGGAACATAGTTTTCACAAATGAGGTCTAGACCATGGGATATTATTGAGTAAGGAAGGTAAAACTATGGTGTTGGGGCAGGTGGTTGCTGAGCAGTAGGGAGCTAGAGGAAGTTAAATGCATTGAAAGAGGAACACTCAAAATTAAGAGAAGGTTTCCAAAAACAGACACTTAAAGCAAATGTGAAAAACTTCCTGGGAATAAGTTCTGTGCCTATACAAATTTTAATGAGTTTGAGTCTCTATCTTACTGGGGATAAGACATTATGGAATTAATCATATCTTGAATATGGTTAGTATTTCCTAGAAGAAATCAGAAAGGGATAGACACCCATTTTTGCAGGTCCCACAACCCAGTTATCTCTGAAGTATAGATCTCATAAGGCCAATATGCACAGAGAGAACCACAGGAAAAGGAGGACAGAGGAGAGGGAGTAGGAGAAGAGAAGTGACAGGAGCATGGATTGAGTGAAGGAAGGAAGAAGCAGGGAAAAATAAGGGCTAGAAAGGAAAAAATGAGATGCTAACAGTCTGAGAGCTGCCTGCCATTAGTTACCTGAGCTGTGTTTCAGAGTTCCTGCTCTACTCAACCATTTCTTGGCATAGGCCAGAGCCCTCAGATAATTTTTTTCTATCATTCTCACCCACAATTTCAACTACAGTTGCCTTTGAAAGGTATTCATCTGCTTCTCAAATGTTCCTACAGAAAGAAGTCTTTAGACTCTGAGTACTATTGTGTATCTCAGCCACCAAAAAGAACATTTATGGAGAGTAATTGGGCAAGTTGAGGGTATAAACCCCAGAAGAAACAACGTATTTTGACCAGAAAAATTGGTTGGCAAATGTTAAGGTTTTTATGAGTAATCATGATGATTTTTAAAGTAATTATAATTTGTTCTGTACTTTGTCACAGTTGTTTTGATTTGTGGCTTTTATCAGTGTATAAAGTTATTTTGTTGTCCTTATTTTTAGGAAGATATTCACAGTGTTGAAATATTTCAAATGCCAATGATGTTAGATTTCTTGAATATTTTCCCTTTCTAGTGCCTGATGAGTCACTGGACTATCATTCTGTCCCAAGAACATTATGGTGACACCAGTCTTAGTCATAAATCCATTACCATTGTGGAGGTGGGGTGGTAGGTTATGGGAAGAAATCTACACAATGAGAATAATCTGTTTTAATCTTAAAGTTGGAGTTATTACCCACATTTTAAAAGCAAATTTATTTTAAAGTAGATTTCCAAGCCTACAATTGCTCAGCTAGCTGCCCTATTATCATGCTATCACCAGCTGCATGAAGTCTTGGGTTTCAAAGGTATGCCGTTTGGATGCTATAGTTCATAATTCAATTTTCTTTTCACCAGCATGATGAATGGAGTTTGGGCAGATAATCCTACAGAAAGACTACATTCAGTTATTAAATAGAATGTAAGCCATGATGTGTCCTGTTATATCACCTAAGCATAAAGCTGGAACACACCTACAGATTATCTGCTTCAGTTCCTTATTAAGTATGAAACTCATAGTAACAAAGCTCTGATAAACTTTCATACAGAGGAGATGAACACCAAATGTTGGTTGATTAGCAAAGCATGGCATACTATTGAAAAATCTAAACAGAAGAGCTGTTTTCAAACATGATAAATAGATCAAATAGTTCTGTAAGAATTAAAACTGACAGCTTTCCTAGTTATGTTATAACACATCAAAATACAACACACTATTGAGCCTTTCAGGTTTTGAGGGGAAATGAATGCCTTTAGTTTCATTTTATAACCAAGAAATATGTGTAAAACTAAACCTTACCTCATCCCTTACCTCCATCCACATCTACAGGTATGACAGCCGGAGGGAGAAGATATATGTACCATACGGGTTCAGTTTTCTCCATAAAATAGAAGGTTGACTTCCCCAACTTCATATCTCCAGATTGGTTAGGTCAGATCACTCGGGGAACATTATATTTGAAATAATCTTATTTTGGGTACATTTTAGGAAGTGGATTAAGAAGTATGGTCTCTGTTCTTCAGGAATTGATTTACTTTGGTTTTTCTATTTCATCATAATTAACTAACACTTTAAATCGCTAAAGAGTTTTAGAAACAAAATAAGTTCTCATAGAAGCTCCATTAAAAATACTGTTAATCTTATTTTACATAAATTTCATACAAAGAGATTGAAAAAGATCCCTAAACACGGGATATCTAGAAAGAATGGACCATTTGATCCAGTTTAACAGTTCTTTCTGACAATCAGAACTAATGTTTAATTGTTTTTCAAGAAATTGACCAAACCTGCAAATTGTTTTGGCCTTTTGTAAATACAATGATGATATATAAAATGAGACTTTCTAACTGCTTATCTGTATGTACTTCTGTAATTCCTTCCTTTGTGTAAATTGATTGCTGAATGAGTGAAAATTATTTTACTTGGTTCTGACTATTAACCAATAGTCAATCTTTCACTATTCATCAAAGTTGCAAGGAGGAAAATTATTTATCTGACTTTAGTGACTTAACATTATAAGAAGTTTTTTGGTGCTTAAAAAAATCTTATCAAAACAACATATTTTATGTGGATAGAACTGAAATTTATTGTCTTACTTAGAGGTTACTTTTAGTTTTATTGCTAATTGAAATTTCTGATTCTGATGAAAATTACTTACACTATTTTATTTGTAAATTATTTAAATCCTTTTACTTGTGAATTATGTAAAATGTTTCATTTTGAAAAATTTAAAAAGTAAAATATACAAAGAACTCTTAAAATTTAACAATAAACAAACAACCCAATTAAAAAGTGGGCAAAGGATCTGAGCAGACACCTTAACAAAAAGGATATACAAATGGAAAATGAGTATATGAAAAGATGCTCAACATTATTTTCATTAGGTAATTGCAATTACAACAATGATGACATACCATTACCACCTATTAGAATGGTGAAAATCCCAAACACTGACAACACCAAATACAATTGAGGATGTGGAGCACCAGGAACTCTCATTCATTGCTGGTGAGAATGCAAAATGGTAAAGCCACTTTGGAAGGCAATTTGACAGTTTCTTACAAATCTAACATACACTTACCATAAAACCAGAAATTGTTCTGGTTTTATGGTGTTTATACAAATGAGTTGAAAACTTATGTCCACACAAAAACATGCACTACTTTACTTATAGTTTCCAAAAATTAGGAAAAAAAAATTCTCTCAATGAGTGAATGAACAAACAAACTCTGGTATATCCATACAGTGGAATACTATTTGGTGATAAAAAGAAATGACCTATCAAGCCATGACAAGACATGGAAGAAACTTAAATCCACCTTTAGTGAAAGGTGCTAAATGAAAGTGAAAGAAGCCAGTCTAAAAAGACTACATACCATATGAATTCAACTATATGACATTCTGGAAAAGATAAAACTATGGAGACAGTAAAAAAAAGTAGTGGTTACAAGAGGTAACAAGCATTTTTAGAGCAGTGAAACTACTCTGTGTGAAACTGTAATGATATATACATGGCATTATGCATTTGTCAAAACCTGCAGAACTATACAACACAACTAATAAACCCCAATGCAAAATATGGATTTCAGTTTATAATAATGCATCCATATTGGTTTATCAATTGTAACAAGTATACTTTCTGCTCAATTAATTAAAAATATGCAAAAGTGTACAGAATATAAATGGATTTTTACAAAACAAATACTATAGAATCACCAACTATAGAATAAGCTTACCATAGAGGACTTACAATAGACTAAGCAACTAACTAAACTAGTCGAAACTATTGAGTGTGGCACTATGGTTGGTTTTCATCTGAGAAGTAAGAGTAGAATATGCTACCTTGATAAGCTTCCAATTTGGAGGAAACACCAGAGATTTATATTACCATATTTTAATAATTCTAAGATGCTTTAAAAAAAAGTTTTAGAGATGCATTTTATAATTGGCATTTTATAATTGGTTAACTTTTCTTTTTCTTAGTGAAACATAAAATTTATGAGAGCTTGGAATTCAATAAAATATGGTAGCTGCTCCTTTGTAGTCTCTTAACTTACTTTCTTACTTTCTCTCTAAATTTAAAGGAGCTAATTCAAAGTTCTAGGAGAGCAGGTTCTAGTATGTCCATTAATTTTTCTGATCCCTGGTTTCATCATCTATGAAATGGTAGAAGTTAAAAGATCCTTAAGGTTCCTGCTAGCTCAACATTTGAAACTAGGTCACTCTGTAGTAAGGCAGGAGATACATGGGCTCCAGGCTAGACATTTACAACTAGCCTCCTGTTTATATTTCCTGAGGCAGGAAATAGAGGGACTCCAGGTTAGACATTTACAGCCAGCCTCCTCTTTACACTTCCAGATAGAAATAACAACAGGAACAAAGTAAATAGCTGGCCTTTGTGTCCAGTGGACATGCTAAGGTAACAGTAATGGCAGGGGCAGAAAGGGACTAAACCCTGCTTGGGTAAAAGATCAAGAGGTCACATATTTCTCATCCTTGGGGTCAGGGAGACCTCGACTGCACATGCACAGAAAGACTCCTCAGAGGTCAAAAAGGAATGGTCCTGAGTCAAAGAACAAAGTAAGACGATTGACCAGAGGAAAACAAAGATTCAGAAGACTACCCCCTTATAAATGATTTAAACTTCCCAAAGGCATGACTTTTGTCTGAGTTCACCGTGTGTCTGTCGGCATGTACTCTGCTTTTAAAATACACACCTTAGACTTTCTACCTTCTATCTCCTTGTCAAAAAAATTTTTTTTCAAGGCAGACAAGAACTGAGGCCCAGACTTTAGCCACTGGCCCTCATGGTCTAGTGGCTAGGACTTGGCACTCTCACTGCTGCAACCAGGGTTTAATCCCAGTCTTGCTTCCAGCGACTGCTCACTGCTGTCATTCCGAAACCAGTAGAACAGGACAAATTGCAAGGTAATACAAATGAAATTGAATTGTTCTTCTCTCCCTGTGAAGCACCTGGGTTGTTTCCAAATAGAAAATGCAGCTTAGTAATAGTTGTGAGCAAGAAATGTCTTAGCCAAGCTTAGTGAGGAAATAGCAGCAGAATCACAGGACTTGGAGTATGTGATCACACATTTTATATATTTGGCACCACCTTGGACTTTCATATGAATAAAAATGAAGAAGTTT
This sequence comes from Aethalodelphis obliquidens, assembly GCF_003676395.1. NCBI lineage: Eukaryota > Metazoa > Chordata > Mammalia > Artiodactyla > Delphinidae > Aethalodelphis > Aethalodelphis obliquidens. The sequence continues at coordinate 25,673,011 of NW_020837968.1, forward strand.
TTAGTTTTTGAAAATAAAATGTTTCAGATTTGATTTGCCTCTGAATTATACTTAGAAGTAAGGGGAAATTAGCTAAATCTATAAGGAACCCTCCAACTCTCCATCTGTCTGCTCACCCCATGCATTCCCAACATCCTTCTGCACTCCTAGCCCACCACTCCTAGTGCCACCAAGTATTGTTCCCATGACCACTTCTCCAGGCATCTCCCAAGGCTCTACTTTCTGCATATAAGCCTATACTCTGCAATCTACCTTCACTACCTAAGGCCACTCTAGATTGTGGACTTTATCCTTCCAAACATTTCCCAGCAAGTCCATGAATAATACTCCAAATGTCTTAGCTAATATCAAAAGCTAGAGAGCCTCTTTTAGGTTGATTATGAAACCGTGGATTTTATGTTTATTATAGTTGTGATTTGAGAGCAAATTAACAAACCCAGAAAAGCTGCTAATATCTGCTACTTGCCTGCATGAACATGGTGTTAATAACATAATTATATTATATGTTAATGATAATGTTTTATTATGGTAATGAACTATTGTTCTTTCAAATTAACCCCACAGTGGCATTAGTTTAGCCTTTAGTCTTGCTTAAATCTATTAATTAAATGGCCAGAGGTATCTATGTAAATCTACCACTGCATTCACCACTGAAACCTGACAGCTGTTTATGTGACACAGAACTGCTGATCACTTCCTTGAGAATCTGTCTCCTGACAGTTTTGGTAAGAAAGTAAGATGAGTAATGTAATGAATAGACATCAGAAGGGAAAGTTTAGGGCAATTAACATTAAATCATTTCTGTTTTGCTGAATTGCCCACATAAAATGTGATAGAAAAATTAATACATGATTTTAAATACAGGAGACATGAAATCCTACTATTTGCTTTTTAATCAGAACTTGAGATTAGATATACAAATTTGTCTTCTTCTTCAGCTTATTGATATTTATTATTTTCATACATCTCATACTTATTGGTATCTTGGTTTTGGGAGGATAATAAATATTGAGAAAAGCCATTATTTCTCTTTTCACATCTCCCAACCTCCCTTCACAGTTTAAGTGAAATAAAAAAATGGTCACTCACTTCTCCCTAACTTTCCTTCTTTCTTCTTCATCACCTAGTGTATATCAATAATTACTTCCTAGATTTGGATAATTATAGAGATTGTGATATATGTGAGTTCACACAATAAAAATTGATTTGATAACAGCATTCAATAAATAAGCTGACCAGTAGAGGGAGTCAAGATGGTGGTGTGGGAAGACGTGGAGTTAGCATCTCCCCACAGCTAGGGCACCTGCCAGCCACTGATGGGGAACTCTGATGCCCAAGGAGATGGAAGGAACCCCAAAGTGAACCAGTGGCTTGCAAGATCTTGGTTCATGAGCCCAGGGTCAGCCTGAAGCTCCTGCAGTGGGAGCTCTGAGTCCAAACCACTGGACTAACAGAGAACCTCATACCCCAGGGAATATTCATCAGAGTGAGGTCTCACAGAATTCCTCATCTCAGCACGAAGACCCAGCTCTACCAATAGCCTACAAACCCCAGTGTTGGAAGCCTCAGGCCAAACAACCAGTGAGACAGGAACACAATCCCAATCATAAAAAAAAAAAAAGAGAGATGGCAAAAAAAGTCACAGATGAAAGAACAAGGTTAAAACCTACAAGGCCAAATAAGTGAAGTGGATATAGGCAGTCTACCTGAAAAAGAATTCAGAGTAATGATATTAAAGATGATCCAGAATCTCGGAAATAGAATGGAGGCACTGATTGAGAAAATACAAGAAATGTTTAACAAAGATTTAGAAGAACAAAAGAACAAACAAACAGAAATGAACAACACAATAACTGAAATGAAAAATGCACTAGAACCTATCAATAACAGAATAATGGAGGCAGAAGAATGAATAAGTGAGCTGGAAGACAAAATGGTGGAAATAACTGCTGAGGAGCAGAATAAAGAAAAAAGAATGAAAGGAATTGAAGACAATCTCAGAGATCCCTGGGACAAGACTAAACACAGCAACATTCTAATTATAGGGGTCCCAGAAGAAGAAGAGAAAAAGAAAGGGTCTGAGAAAACATTTGAAGAGATAGGAGGAAGGAGAAGAAGGAAGCTGAAAACTTCCCTAACATGGGAAAGGAAATAGTTACTCAAATCCAGGAAATGTAGAGTCCCATACAGGTTAAACCCTAGGAAAAACATACCAAGACACATATTAAACAAACTAACAAAAATTAAATTCTAAGAAAAATATTAAAAGCAGCAAGAGAAAAACAAAAAATAACATACAAAGGAATCCCCATAAGGTTATCAGCTGATTTTCAGTGGAAACTCTGCAGGCCAGAAGGGAGTGGCAGGATATACTTAAAGTGATGAAAGAGAAAAACCTATAACCAAGATTACTCTACCCAGCAAGGATCTCATTCAGATTCAATGGAGAAGTCAAAAGCTTTTCAGACAAGCAAAAGCTAAGAGAATTCAGCACCACCAAACCAGCTTTACAACAAATGCTAAAGAAACTTCTCTAGGCGGGAAACACAAGAGAAGAAAAAGACTCACAAAAACAAACCCAAATCAATTAAGAAAATGGTAATAGGAACATACATATTAATAATACCTTGAATGTAAATGGATTAAATGCCCCAACAAAAAGACACAGGTGGGCTGAATGGATGCAAAAAGAAGACCCATATATATGTTGTCTACAAGAGACCCATTTCAGACCTAGGGACACATACAGACTGAAAGTGAGGGAATGGAAAAAGATATTCCATGCAAATGGAAATCAAAAGAAAGCTAGAGTAGCAGTACTCGTATCAGATAAAATAGACTTTAAAATAAATAATGTTACAAGAGACAAGGAGGGAGACTACATAATGATCAAAGGATCAATCCAAGAAGAAGATATAACAATTATAAATACTTTTGCACCCAACATAGGAACACCTCAATACATAAGTCAAATGGTAACAACCATGAAAGGAGAAATCGACAGTAACACAATAATACTAGGGGACTTTAACACCCCACTTACATCAGTAGACAGATCATCCAAACAGAAAATAAATAAGGAAACACAAGCTTTAAATGACACAATAGACCAGATAGATCTAATTGACATTTATGGAACATTCCACCCAAAAGTGGCAGAATACACTTCCTTCTCAAGTGCACATGGAACATTCTCCAGGATAGATCACATTTTGGGTCACAAATCAAGCCTTGGAAAATTTAAAAAAATTGAAATCATATCAAGCATCTTTTCTGAACATGATGCTATGAGATTGGAAATCAATTACAGGGGAAAAAAAACTAAAATACACAAATACATGGAGGCTAAACAGTGCACTGCTAAATAACCAAGAGATCATTGAAGAAATCAAAGAAAAAATTTTAAAAATACATAGAAACAAATGACAATGAAAACATAATGACCCAAAACCTATGAGATGCAGCAAAAACAGTTCTAAGAGGGAAGTTTATAGCTATACAATCTCACCTCAAGAAACAAGAAAAATCTCAAATAAACAATCTAACCCTACACTCAAAACAACTAGAGAAAGAAGGACAAAGAAAATCCAAAGTCAGTAGAAGGAAAGAAACCATAAAGATCAGAGAAGAAATAAATGAAATAGAAATGAAGAAAACAACAGCAAAGATCAATAAAGCTAAAAGCTGGTTCTTTGAGAAGATAGACAAAACTGATAAACCCTTAGACAGACTCACCATGAAAAAAAAAGGGAGAAGACTCAAATCAATAAAATTAGAAATGAAAAAGAGGAAATCACAACAGACAGTGAGGAAATACAAAGGATTGTAAGAGACTCCTACAAATGATATGCCAATAAAATGGACAACCACAAAGAAATGGACAAATTCTTGGAAAGGTACAATTTTCCAAAACTGAACTAGGAAGAATTAGAAAATATAAACAGATCTATCACAAGTAATGAAATTGAAACCATAATTTTAAATCTTCCAGTAAACAAAAGTCCAGGACCAGATGGCTTCACAGGTGAATTCTAACAGACATTTAGAGAAGAACTAACACCCATCCTTCTCAAAGTCTTCCCAAAAATCGCAGAGGGAGAAACACTTCCAAATTCATTCTACAAAGCCACCATCATCCTGATACCAAAACCAGAAAAATATATCACAAGAAAAGAAAATTATAGACCAATATCACAGATGAACATAGATGCAAAAATCCTGAACAAAATACTAGTAAACAGAATCCAACAGCACATTAAGAGGATCATACACCATGATCAAGTGGGATTTATCCCAGGGATGCAAGGATTCTTCAATATACACAAATCAATCAATATGATACACCACATGAACAAGTTAAGGAATAAAAACCATATGATCATCTCAATAGATGCAGAAAAAGCTTTTGACAAAATTCAACACCATTTATGATAAAAACTCTACAGAAAGTGGGCATAGAGGGAACCTACCTCAACATAATAAAGGCCATATATGACAAACCCACAGCAAGCATCATACTCAATGGTGAAAAAATGGAAGCATTTACCCTAAGATAAGGAACAAGACAAGGATGTCCACTCTCACCACTCTTATTCAACATAGTTTTGGAAGCCCTAGCCACAACAATCAGAGAAGAAAAGGAAATAAAATAATACAAACTGGAAAAGAATTAAAACTGTCACTGTTTACCAATGACATGATACTATACACAGAAAATCCTAAAGATGCCACCAGAAAAATACTAGAATTAATCAATGAATTTGGTAAGTTTGCAGGATACAAAATTAATGCACAGAAATCTCTGGCATTCCTATACACCAACAATGAAAAATCAGAAAGAGAAATTAAGGAAACACTCCTATTTATCACTGCAACAAAAAGAATAAAATACCTAGGAATAAACCTGCCTAAGGAGGCAAAATACTTGTACTCAGAAAACTATAAAATACTGATGAAAGAAATCAAAGATGACATAAACAGATGAAATATACCATGTTCTTGGATTGGAAGAATCAATATTGTGAAAATGACTATACCACCTAAAGCAATCTGCAGATTCAGTGCAATCCCTGTCAAACTACCAATGGCATTCTTCACAGAATTAGAATAAAAAATTTTACAATTCATATGGAAACACAAAATACCCTAAATAGCCAATGCAACTTTGAGAAAGAAAAATGTAGTTGGAGAAATAAAGCTCCCAGACTTCAAACTATACCACAAATCTCCAGTAATCAAAACAGTATGTTACTGGCACAAAAACAGAAATATAGATCGGTGGTACAGGATAGAATGCTCAGAGATAAACCCACGCACATTTGGGCACCTAATTTATGACAAAAGAGGCAAGAACATACAAATGGAGAAAAAACAGCCTCTTCAATAAGTGGTGCTGGCAAGACTGGACAGCCACATGTAAAAGAATGAAATTAGAACACTACCTAACACCATACACAAAAATAAACTCAAAATGAATTAAAGACTTAATTGTAAGACCAGATACTATAAAACTCTTAAAGAAAAACTTAGGAAAAACACTCTTTGACATAAACCACAGCAAGATCTTTTTTGACCCACCCCCTAAAGTAACGGAAATAAAAACAAAAATAAACAAATGGGACTTAATTAAACTTAAAAGCTTTTGCACAGCTAAGGAAACCATAAACAAGACAAAAAGGCAACCCTCAGAATGGGAAAAAAAAATTTGAAAATGAAACAACAGACAAAGGATTAATCTCCAAAATAATACAAACAGCTCATGGAGCTTAATATCAAAAAACAAACAATCCAGTTAAAAAGTGGGCAGAAGACCTAAATAGATGTTTCACCAAGAAGACATACAGATGTCCAAGAGGCACATGAAAAGATGCTCAACATCACTAATTATTAGAGAAATACAAATCAGTACTGCAATGAGATATCACCTCATGCCAGTCAGAATGGCCATTATCAAAAAATCTAGAAACAATAAATGCTGGAAAGGGTGTGGTGAAAAGGGAACCCTCCTGCACTTTTGGTGGGAACATAAATTGATAAAACCACTATGGAAAACTGTATGGAGGTTCCTTAAAAAACTAAAAATAGAACTACCATATGACCCAGCACTCCCACTACTGGGCATATACCCTGAGAAAAGCATAATTCAAAAAGAGACATGTACAATGTTCATTGCAGCACTATTTATAATAGCCAGGATATGGAACCAACCTAAAGGTCCACTGACAGGTGAATGGATAAAGAAGATGTGACACATATATACAATGGAATATTACTCAGCCATGAAAAGGAATGAAATTGAGTTATTTGTAGTGAGGTGGATGGACCTAGAGTCTGTCATACAGAGTGAAGTAAGTCAGAAAGAGAAAAACAAATACCATATGCTAACACATATATATGGAATCTAAAAAAATAAATGGTACTGATGAACCTAGTTGCAGGGCAGGAATAAAGAGGTATACATAGAAAATGGACTTGAGGACATGGGGTGGGAGGGCAAAGCTGGGTGAAGTGAGAGTAGCATTGACATATATATACTACCAAATGTAAAATAGTTCGCTGATAGGAAGCAGCAGCATAGCACAGGTAGATCGGCTCGGTGCTTTGTGATGACCTAGAGGGTCATGGGATGGAAGCTCAAGAGGTAGGGGACATGGGGACATGTGTATGCATATGGCAGATTCACTTTGTTGTGCAACAGAAACTAACACAGTGTTGTGAAGCAATTGTACTCCAATAAAGTTTTATTTAAAAAATATATGAATAAATAAATAAGCTGACCATCTAGTAAGCTGGCTACCAGAACTGTTTCTCAGACTTTTCCTAGCATGCTTGCTACTAAGTAAATACAAAGAAAATGCTTTTGAGCAAGATGGTGGCATGAGAAGAAGGCATTTTTATTCTTGCTCCCAAATTCCTATTTAAATGAACAGTAAAATATACAAATATATTTTTAAATAACTAAAAACTAGACATGAATATTATCCACACATTAGAGGAAGTGAATACAAAACCCTAGAAGAGCTCTTCTGACAAGCTATAAATTTCAAGAACTGAAGCAAAAATAGGCCCTGGAGCTAAAACTCCCACCTGCCTTTTCCCACCAGTAGGATTTGTGTTCCACTAGTAAACTCATAGGTCCCTGTGTTCATTCTTGTTTCAGTCTAGAAAGTAGAGAATTAGAGTTCAGCTAAGGTTTGCTCTTTACTCTTGTGAGACTGAGGAGAAAAGTGGCTGGAGACTTCTCTCTAGTGAACTGACAGTATTAGTGGCATAGATGAATATTCATTAAGTGAAAATCTATGATTTATGTTCCATCTCCATGCCCCAGACTGTTAGATCATGACAGTGGTTTATAATTGTAAACATTTCTTTGAAATGTGTGGACTGAGATCAAAGGTATTCAACCTATTTCTTGCTTGTCTCAAAAGTTCACCATGAGAGGACTTCCCTGGTAACACAGTGGTTAAGAATCCACCTGCCAATGCAGGGGACATGGGTTTGAGCCCTGGTCTGGGAAGATCCAACATGCCACAGAGCAACTAAACCCATGTACCACGACTACTGAGCCTGCAATCTAGAGCCCGTGAGCCACAACTACTGAGCCTGTGTGCTGCAACTACTGAAGCCCGCATGCCTAGAGCCCATGCTCTGCAACAAGAGAAGCCACTGCAATGAGAAGCCAGCACACCACAACAGAGAGTAGCCCTCACTCACTGCAACTAGAGAAAGCCCACACACAGCAACAAAGACCCAACACAGCCGAAAGAAAGAAAGAAAGAAAGAAAGAAAGAAAGAAAGAAAGAAAGAAAGAAAGAAAGAAAGAAAGAAAGAAAGAAAGGAAGGAAGGAAGGAGAAATCTCTGTTAAAAAAAAAGTTCACTATGAGATGAGTTAACTGAAATATTGTAGGATGTATGAAAATATACTGCAGTACACATAAAATGGATCACTCAAAAATAATTACTTCTATTGCCTTCTTCAGAAATGGATTTTCTGCCTGATTAAGAAGGAAATTCTAACTTCTAGCAAAATCGTTAGTCCATTGTATACATATGATTTTATAAGTATTTGTGAAATGAACATAATTTTAGGACAGAAAGATTACATGGAGATGAAAAATGTATTTTTTGAAAACAAATAATGGTTAGGAGAGGACATAGGGAAAGTAAAAGTTACTAATTAATAATTATAAATGAAAGGATGGTTGGGAGAAATCAAAAGTTAGTCTTTTACTCCCTGATGCGAGAATTAGAGAAAACTATAGAACACTTGAGAGAAAGGTAATTTTCCAAACACAGTCCATACAGCAGAATAGGAAAAAGCAAGAGGAGAATGGATTTGAAAGAAGGAAGGGAGGAAGGAAGGAAGGAAGGAAGGAAAGAAAGAAAGAAAGAAAGAAAGAAAGAAAGAAAGAAAGAAAGAAAGAAAGAAAGAGAAAGAAAAAGAAAGAAAGAAATTTGACATGAGTTAAACATATCAATATGTCTGACAATGTAAATGGACTAAATTCCCTTATTAAAGTGAAAAACTTTCAGATTGGTTTAAAACAAAAACAAAACAACACCAAATACCATAATATATTGTTGGGGCTCAGAGTAGGCCACACCAAAATGAGACTCAATGGAATATTGAGTATTCTGAATTAAACTTACTTAAGAAATGGCCAATGCAATGGGGACACTCTGAGTCTCCTTTCTGTTTCCCTGTAAAGCATGAAATAAATATCCCAAGTGAAAGATGCATTCCTTGCATCTGGAGGTAGAAGGGCATGCTTATCACTAAAGATATGAAGTTCAGGCTCAGAAGACTGTATAAACAAAACTTGTTACTTCTTTAAATTACTACCCCAAGTCCAAACTCTGCTTAGATTCTTCACTAACTGAGCACCCAAAACCTAAGTTTCTTTGTCCTATCAATTCCTCACAAATTTATTGTTTCTTTATCTAAAAAGTATAAAAGCTGCTTGCTTTGGCCACTTCTGAGGTCCTATTTCTATGGGACCTCCAGGTACATGTATTAAATTTTATTTCTGGAGTCAAGATGGCAGAATAGGAGGACGTGGAGTTCACTTCTCCTCACAAGTAGATCAAGAATACATCTATAAATGGAACAAATCACACAGAGCACCTGCAGAACACTAGTGGAGGACCTTAAACCTAAAAGTACAAGAAAAATCTCCACGCAACTGGGTAAGACTAAAGAAAGAACAAAAGAAAAGGGAAAATAGGAAGGGACAAGCATCCCTGGCAGGGAGCTGAAAGAGAGGAGAGTTTCCCACACTCAGAGAAGCCCCCTCACAGCAGGGAACTCAGCTAGGACAGAGAGGGAACTTCATGGTATCAAAGGGGAATGCAGCAACTGGTCAGTGGAAGGCAGGACAGAGTAAGATCTGCGTGCATGGTCCATGCTGCAGCCCTGAGCGCCCCAGCCTGAGTTGTGTGTCTCCTGGTGTGGAGGGGGTCTGGGTGCTGGAAAGTGGGGTTTGGAGACTGGGCCCAGGAAGTGGGCAGCTGTTGGCTGTGAAGAGACAGCCTGAAGGGAGAGGAGTAAGGAATTCCATGACCAGGAAAGTTTGTGGAAGAAGCCTGGGCCACCATAGAAGCAAGGCACCATTGTTGAGTAGTGTGCAAGGGGTGGGGCTGCCATTGCACCCCCCTTCTCCAACTGCTGGCCCCTGCCTCCACGGGCACTGGGAGGGGTGCCCATCTGAGCAGGCTCACCCACCCCTCAAGCCAAGGACTCCCCGACCTGCACAGACTCCGGGGACCCACGCGCCACACCTGCCAAATCCTCCTTGGGAGTCAGCTCTGGGCACCCCAGCCTAAGATGGGTGTCCGCCAATGCTGGTGGGGGCTGGGTGTTAAAGTATGGGGTTAGGAGAGCAGACCTGGGGAGAGGACTGCTGTTGGCTGTGCAGAGATGACCTGAGTGGATGGGATTGAGGAGCTCCGCTGCCAGGAATGCTCCTGGACTAAGTGGGTTCTGCCTTGGAAATGAGACACCATCGTTGAGTGGCATGCAAAGGGCAAGGCCACCATAACGGACTCTCTCCATACATTCCAGTCCCTGCCTCCACAGGCAGTGGGAGGAACTCCCACCAGAGTGAGCATGCCCTAATCTGTCACAGCTTCCTGCCAGCCCCTGCCTCCACAGGCTCTAGAGGGGGATCCCATCAGAATGAGCATGTGAGCCCCAGTCATGGCCACCTTATCCCTCTCCTGCCTGAGTGAGAAATCTTGCCATCTCCCCCTTTTGCCTGGGTAAGGAACAGATGCCTGAGGGTGGCCCACACACAGAGGTGGAGCCAAAACCAAAGTTGAGCCCCAGGGACTATAGGACTAAGGAAGAGTAACTGAAATCTCTCTGTGGAGCTGCACAAGCCACAGATCAAACTCCTATGATTGGTTTGGTAAACCCTGCATCTGTGGAATATCTGAATGGACAAAAAGTGCTCTCACAATTGAGACCAGTCTAGCTTTACCAGCTGTGGAATTTGGGGGCAAGAACATGTGGGAACTGGGCCAGGTCACAGTCTGAGCTGCCCCCACAGTGCCCACAGTGGGTACAAGAGACCTACCCAGAGGTCTTGGAGGGCCTCCTGGGGAAGTGGGGGTTGGCTGTGGCTCACGGTAGCTGCAAGCACACTGATAGCAAAGACCCCAGGAAAATTTTGTTTTGTTTTGTTTTGTGGTCGTTTTATTTTTTTTATTTTTTTATTTTTCAAATTTTCAAAACTTTTAACTTATTTTTTGAAATTTTTAAATACATTTTTTATTTTTCTACTTTTATTTTACTTTTTTGAGGGTCCATTTATTTTTGTTTGTTTTTGTTTACTTTTGGTTTTTTGATTTTTGTTTTTTTCTGATTTTATCTTTTTTTTGGTCGTTTTTGTGTGTTTGTTTTTTGTTTTCTTTGCTTTTTTTACTTTGCTTTCTGTTTTTGTTTTGTTTTTTTATTTGTTTGTTCTTTTCTTGTTTGTTTTGGGGTTCCTTTCTTTGGTTGGTTTCTTGTTTCTTCTCATAGTGTTTGTTTCTTTAGTTAGTTTTTTGTTTGTTTTTGTTTTTATTACTTGTCTCGGGTTTTGTTTGTTTTCTTTTCTTTTTCATTGTTGCTTGTTAGTTTTGTTATTTGCCTTGGGTTTTGTTTGACTGTTTATTTTCTTTTCCTTTTTCGTTTGTTTCTTTTTGGTTTGTTTGTTTGGTTTTGTTTTTATTACTTGTCTTGGGTTTTGTTTTTCTGTTTCTTTTCATTTTCTTTTGTTTTTATTTTTGTTATTTTTCTTCGGTTTTGTTTCACTGTTTGTTTCCTTGTCTTTTGTGTTTTTTTTGGCTGCACCACGTGGCTTGCAGGGTCTTGGTCCCCCAGCCAGGGGTCAGGCCTGTGCCCACAGCAGGGGGAAGCACTGAATTCAGGATGCTGGACCACCAGAGAATTCCTGGCCTGAAGGAATATTAATCAGTGTGATCTCACCTGGAGGTTCCCATCCCAGCACCAAGACCCAGCTCCACCCAACTGCCTGCAAGTTTCTGTGCTGGATGCCTCAGGCCAAGCAACCAGCAAGACAGGAACACATCCCCAACCATCAACAGAAAGGCTGCCTAAAGTTGTATTAAGCTCACAGACAGCCCAAAACACACCACCTGGCACAGCCCTGCCCATCAGAGGGACAAGACTCAGCTCCACCCACCAGAGCACAAGCACCAGTCCCTCCCACCAGGAAGCCTACACAAGTGTTTGGACCAACAGGGGAAGACACCAGAAGCAAGAGGAACTACGACCCTGCACCCTGTGGAAAGGAGACCATAAACACAGTAAGTTAGACAAAATGAGATGACAGAAATATATGTTGCAGATGAAAGAGGAAGATAAAAACTCACAAAACCAAATACATGAAGAGGAAATAGGCAATCTACCTGAAAAATAATTCAGATATGATCCAAGATCTCGGAAATAGAATGGAGGCACCGATTGAGAAGATACAAGAAATATTTAACAAGGACCTAGAAGAACTAAAGAACAAATAAACAGTGATGAACAACACAATAACTGAATGAAAAATACACTAGAAGGAATCAATAGCAGAATAACTGAGGCAGAAGAACGAATAAGTGAGCTGGAAGATAGAATGGTGGAAATAACTGCCGTGGAGCCAAATAAAGAAGAGAATGGAAAGAAATGAGGACAGTTTCAGAGACTTCTGGGACAATGTTAAATGCACCAACATTCGAATTATAGGGGTCTCAGAAGAAGAAGAGACAGAGAAAGGGACTGAGAAAATATTTGCAGAGACTATAGTTGAAAATTTCCAGAACATGGGAAAGGAAATAGTCACCCAAGCCCAGGAAGCACAGAGAGTCCCATACTGGATAAACACAAGGAGAAATATGCTGAAACACATATTAATCCAACTAACAAAAATTAAAGACAAAGAAAAATATTAAAAGCAGCAAGAGAAAAGCAACAAATAACATACAGGGGAATCCCCATAAGGTTATCAGCTGGTTTTTCAACAGAAACTCTGCAGGCCAGAAGGGAGTGGCAGGATATATTTAAAGTGATGAAAGGGAAAAACCTACAACAAAGATTACTCTACCCAGCAAGGATCTCATTCAGATTCAATGGAGAAATTAAAACCTTTACAGACAAGCAAAAGTTAAGAGAATTCAGCACCACCAAACCAGCTTTACAACAAATGCTAAAGGAATTTTTCTAGGTGGGAAACACAAGAGAAGAAAAAGACTTACAAAAACAAACCCAAAACAATTAAGAAAATGGCAATAGGAATATACATATTGATAATTACCTTAAATGTAAATGGATTAAATGTTCCAACCAAAAGACACAGACTGGATGAATGGATACAAAAACAAAACGCATATATACACTGTCTACAAGAGACCCACTTCAGACCTAGGGACACAAACAAACTGAAAGTGAGAGGATGGAAAAATATATTCCATGCAAATGGAAATCAAAAGAAAACTGGAGTAGCAATTCTCATATCAGACAAATAGACTCTAAAATAAAGACTGTTACAAGAGACAAGGAAGGACACTACATAATGATCAAGGGATGAGTCCAAGAAGAAGACATAGCAATTGTAAATATATATGCATCCAACATAGGAGCACCTCAAATATAAGGAAAGTGCTAACAGCCATAAAATGGGAAATTGACAGTAACACAAGAGTAGTGGGGGATTTTAACACTGCACTTTTACCAATGGAGAGATCATCCAGACAGAAAATTAATAAGGAAACACAAGCCTTAAATAGCACATTAGACCAATAGACTTAATTTATTAGTTAAGACTTAAATTATTAATTAAGACTTAATTTATAGGAAATACGACCCCAAAGCAGCAGAATACATTTTCTTCTCAAGTGCAGACAGAACATTCTCCAGAACAGATCACATCTTGTGTCAAAAATCCAGCCTTGGTAAATTTAATATCATAACAAGCATCTTTTCCAACCACAACACTATGAGATTAGAAATCAATTACAGGGGGAAAAAACCCTGTAAAAACACAAACACATGGAGGCTAAACAATGCATTATTAAATTATCAAGGATCACTGAAGAAATCAAAGAGGAAATCAGAAAATTCCTAGAGATAAATGACAATGAAAACACAACAGTCCAAAACGTATGGGACACAGCAAAAGCAGTTCTGAGAGGGAAGTTTATAGCAATAAAATCCTAAAATCAAGAAACAAGAAAAATCTCAAATAAACAACCTATTCTTATACCTAAAGCAATTAGAGAAAGAAAAACAAACAAAACCCAAAGTTAGTGGAAGGAAAGAAATCATAAACATCAGAGCAGAAATAAATGAAATAGAGACAAAAAAATAGCAAAGATCAATGAAACTAAATCCTGATTCTTTGAGAAAAACAAAACTGTTAAACCTTTAGCCAGACTCATCAAGAAAAAAAGGGAGAGGACTCAAATCAATAAAATTAGAAATGAAAAAGGAGAAATACAAAGGACCATAAGAGATTACTACAAGCAACTATAAGCCAGTAAATTCGATGACCTAGAAGAAATGGACAAATTCGTAGAAAGATAAAACCTTCCAAGGTTGAACCAGGAAGAAATACAAAATGTGAACTGACCAATCACAAGTACTGAAATTCAAACAGTGATTAAAAATCTTTCAACAAACAAAAGTCCAGGACCAGATGGCTTCACAGGTGAATTCTATCAAAAATTTAGAGAAGAGTTAACACCTATCCTTCTCAAACTCTTCCAAAAAATTTCAGAGGAAAGAACACTCCCAAGCTCATTCTATGAGGCCTCCATCACCCTGATACCAAAACCAGAAAAAGATATCACAAAAAAAGAAAAGTACAGGCCAATATCACTGATGAACATAGACACAAAAATCCTCAACAAAATACTCACAAACCAAATCAACAACACATTAAAAGGATCATACACCTTGACCAAGTGGGATTTATCCCAGGGATGCAAGGATTCTTCAATATGTGCAAATCAATAAACGTGATATACCACATTAACAAACTGAAGAATAAAAACCATATGATCTCAATAGATGCAGGAAAAGCTTTTGACAAAGTTCAACACCATTTATGATAAAAACTCTCCAAAAGTAGACTTAGAGGGTACCTACCTCAACATAATAAATGCCATATATGACAAAACTACAACTAACATCATACTCAATGGTGAAAACCTGAAAGGATTTCCTCTAAGATCAAGACAAAACAAGGATGTCCACTCTCTCCACTTTTGTTAAACATAGTTTTGGAAGTCCTAGCCATGGCAGTCAGAGAAGAAAAAGAAATAAAAGGAATACAAATTGGAAAAGAAGTAAAACTGTCACGTTTGCAAATGACATGATACTATACATAGAAAATCCTAAACATGCTACCAGAAAACTAGTAGAACTCATCAGTGAATTTGGTAAAGTTGCAGGATACAAAATTAATACACAAAAATCCCTTGCATGCTTATACACTAACAATGAAAGACCAGAAAGAGAGATTAAGAAAACAATCCCATTTACCATCACATCAAAAAAAATAAAACACTTAGGAATAAGTGTTTAGGAATAAACTTACCTAAGGAGGCATGAGTGACAAATGCAGTTCTATAAAGGGACCATTTCTCAGTGAAGGATCAGAGCTGAAGATTTCTAGAGCTGGGTCTTTGGATGAAACTATCCAAGTGAGGAGAAACCTAAACCTAAGGCTAAGGCATGGATACATTTTTAACTTCCAACACCCTCAGCTGGGGCTCCTTTAACAAAGTACCACAGACTGGGTGGCTTATAAACAACAGAAATTTACTTCTTACAGCTCTGGAGGCTGGAAGTCTGAGATCAGGGTGCTAACATGGTCTGGTTCTGGAGAGAGCACTCTTCCAGGCTGCAGACTGCCAGCTTCTCTCTGTGACCTCACAGGGAGGACAGCAGAGAGGAGAAGCAAGCTCTTTGGAGATACTTGTAAGGGCACTAATCCCATTGATGAGAGTGGAGCCCCCATCACTTCATCTAATCCTAATCACTTACCAAAGGTCCCACCTCCTCATACCATCACGTTGGAGGTAAGGTTTCAACAGATAAATTTGGGAGGGACACAAACATTTAGTCCATAACAAGGACTGAGATGCTATCGTGTCACATTTGTTATTTCTCCAAAGCATTTTCTTCAACATGCGAGAGGTGCCAAGCCTGGAGATGGCAGCCTTACATGGAGATACCTAAAAGCTTATGCCCACCCCACCTAGGGAAAGCCTGCAGTCACTGACTGAGACAGTGATGTTGGGGAACAGAAGATTGGCACTGCTGCTTCAAGTCAGGACACCACTGCTGCCATTCATGCTCCTGAGCTCCCTGAGGGACCAGATAAAGCTATGTCTTTTCTTAGCTTCTTCCTCTGCCCACTCCAGTGTCTCTTTGTTTTAAATGTCCTTATTGGAGTATAATTGCTTTACAATGTTGTGTTATTTTATGGTGTATAACAAAGTGAATAAGCTATATGTATACGTATATCCCAATATCCCTGCCCACTTGTGTCTCCCTCCAACCCTCCCTATCCCACCCCTCTAGGTGGTCACAAAGCACTGAGCTTATCTCCCTGTGCTATGCAGCTTCTTCCCACTAGTTATCTATTTTACATTTGGTCGTGTACATATGTCAATGCTACTCTCTCACTTCGTTGCAGCTTACCCTTCCCCCTTCTGGTGTCCTCAAGTCCATGCTCTACGTCTGTGTCTTTATTCCTGTCCTGCCCCTAGGTTTTTGAGAACCATTTCTCATTTTTTTTTTTTTTTTTAGATTCCATATATATGTGTTAGCATACAGTATTTGTTTTTTCTTTCTGAATTACTTCACTCTGTATAACAGACTCTATGTCCATCCACATCACTACAAATAACTCAATTTCATTTCTTTTAATGGCTGAATAATATTCCATGGTTTATATGTGCCACATCTTCTTTACCAATTCATCTGTTGATGGACACTTAGGTTGCTTCCAAGTCCTGGCTATTGTAAATGGTGCTGCCATGAACATTTTGGTACATGACTCTTTTTGAATTATGGTTTTCTCAGGGTATATGCCCAGCAGTGGGATTGCTGGGTCATATGGTAGTTCTACTTTTAGTTTTTTAAGGAACCTCCATATTGTTCTCCATAGTGGTTGTATCAGTTTACATTCCCACCAACAGTGCAGGAGGGTTCTGTTTTCTCCACACCCTCTCCGGCATTCATTGTTTGTAGATTTTTTAGTGATGGCCATTCTGACTGGTGTGAGGTGATACCTCATTGTAGTTTTGATTTGCATTTCTCTAATGATTGGTGATGTTGAGCATCCTTTCATGTATTTGTTGGCAATCTGTATATCTTCTTTGGAGAAATGTCTTTTTAGGTCATCCACCCATTTTTGGATGGGTTGTTTGTTTTTTTGATATTGAGCTGCATGAGCTGCTTGTATATTTTGAAGATTAATCCTTTGTAAGTTGCTTCACTTGCAAATATTTTCTCCCATTCTGAGAGTTGTCTTTTCATCTTGTGTATGGTTTCCTTTGCTGTGCAAAAGGTCTTAAGTTTAATTAGATCTCATTTGTTTCTTTCTTTTTTATTCCCATTTCTCTAGGAGGTGAGTCAAAAAGGATCTTGCTGTGATTTATGTCATAGAGTGTTCTGTCTATCTTTTCCTCTGAGAGTTTGATAGTTTCTGGCCTTACATTTAGGTCTTTAATGCATTTTGAGTTTATTTTTGTGTATGGTGTTAGGGAGTGTTCTAATTTCATTCTTTTACATGTAGCTGTCCAGTTTTCCCAACACCACTTATTGAAGAGGCTGTCTTTTCTCCATTGTATATTCTTGCTTCCTTTATCAAAGATAAGGTGAACATATGTGCGTGGGTTTATCTCTGTGCTTTCTATCCTGTCCCATTGATCTATATTTCTGTTTTTGTGCCAGTACCATACTGTCTTGATTACTGTAGCTCTGAAGTCTGGGAGCCTGAGTCCTCCAGCTCTGTTTTTCTTTCTCAAGATTGCTTTGGCTATTTGGGGTCTTTTGTGATTCCATACAAATTGTGAAATTTTTTTTCTAGTTCTGTGAAAAATGCCAGTGGTAGTTTGATAGGGATTGCATTGAATCTGTAGATTGCTTTGCATAGTATAGTCATTTTCACAATGTTGATTCTTCCAATCCAAGAACATAGTATATCTCTCCATCTGTTTGTATCACCTTTAATTTTTTTCATCACCGTCTTATAATTTTCTGCATACAGGTCTTTTGTCTCCTTAGGTAGGTTTATTCCTAGGTGTTTTATTCTTTTTGTTGCAATGGTAAATGAGAGTGTTTCCTTAATTTCTCTTTTGGATTTTTCATCATTAGTGTATAGGAATGCAAGAGATTTTGGTGCATTAATTTTGTATCCTGCTAGTTTACTCAATTCATTAATTAGCTCTAGTAGTTTTCTGGTAACATCTTTAGCATTCTCTATGCATAGTATCATGTCATCTGCAAACAGAGACAGTTTTTGTTCTTCTTTTCCAATTTGAATTCCTTTTATTTCATTTTCTTCTCTGATTGCTGTGGCTTAAAGTTTCAAAACTATGTTGAATAATAGTGGTGAGATTGGGCAACCTTGTCTTGTTCCTGATCTTAGAGGAAATTGTTTCAATATTTCCCCATTGAGAACGATGTTCACTGTGGGTTTGTCATATATGACCCTTATTAGGTTGAGGTAGGTTCCCTCTATGTCTACTTTCTGGAGAGTTTTTATCATAAATGAATATATGAATTTTGTCAAAAGTTTTTTCTACATCTATTGAGATTATCATATGGTTTTTCTCCTCAATTTGTTAATATGGTGTATCACATTGATTAGTTTGCATATATTGAAGAATCCTTGCATTCCTGGCATAAACCCAATTTGATCATGGTGTATGATCCTTTTAATGTGCTGTTGGATTCTGTTTGCTACTATTTTGTTGAGCATTTTTGAATCCATGTTCATCAGTGATACTGGTCTGTAGTTTTGTTTATTTTTTTCTGAAATCTTTTTCTGGTTTTGGTATTAGGGTGATGGTGGTCTTGTAGAATGAGTTTGGGAGTGTTCCTCCCTCTGCTATATTTGGAAGAGTTTGAGAAGAATAAGTGTTACCTCTTCTCTAAATGTTTGATAGAATTCTCCTGCCAGTCCATTTGGTCCTGGGCTTTTGTTTGTTTGAAGATTTTTAATCACAGTCTCAATTTCAGTGCTTGTGATAGGTCTGTTTATATTTTCTATTTCTTCCTGGTTCAGTCTTGGAAGGTTGTGTTTTTCTAAGAATTTGTCCATTTCTATGTGGTTGTCCATTTTACTGGCATATAGTTGTGTGTAGTTATCTCTCATGATCCTTTGTATTTCTGCAGTGTCAGTTGTTACTTCTGTTTCATTTCTAATTCTATTGATTTGAGTCTTCTGCCTTTTTTTCTTGATGAGTCTGGCTAATGGTTTATCAATTTTGATTATCTTCTCAAAGAAACAGCTTTTAGTTTTATTGATCTTTGCTATTGTTTCCTTCATTCCTTTTTCATTATTTCTGATCTGATCTTTATGATTTCTTTCCTTCTGTTAACTTTAGGGGTTCTTTTGTTTTTCTTTCTGTAATTGCTTTAGGTGTAAGGTTAGGTTGTTTATTTGAGATGTTTCTTGAGGTAGGATTGTATTGTTATAAACTTCCCTCTTAGAACTGCTTTTGCTGCATCCCATAGGTTTTGGGTCATCATGTTTTCATTGTCATTTGTTTTTAGATATTTTTTTATTTCCTCTTTGATTTCTTCAGTGTTATCTTGGTTATTTAGTAGTGCATTTTTTAGCCTCCATATGTTTGTGTTTTTTACATTTTTTCCAGTAATTGATATCTAGTCTCATAACGTTGTGGTCTGATAAGATACTTGATATGATTTGAATTTTCTTAAATTTACCAAGGCTTGATTTCTGACCCAAGATATGATCTATCCAGGAGAATTTTCCATGAGTACTTGAGAAGCAAGTGTATTTTGTTGTTTTTGGATGGAATGTCCTATCAATTAATTCCATCTTGTCTAATGTATCATTTAAATCTTGTTTTTCCTTATTTATTTTTATTTTGCATGACCTGTCCATTGGTGAAAGTGAGGTGTTAAAATCCCCTACTATTATTGTGTTACTGTCGATTTCCCATTTTATGGCTGTTAGCATTTGCCTTATGTATTGAGTTGCTCCTATGTTGGATGCATATATATTGACAATTGTAATATCTTCTTCTTGGATTAATCCCTTGATCATTAGGTATTGTCCTTCTTTGTCTCTTGTGATAGTCTTTAAAGTCTATTTCTCTGATGTGAGTATTGCTATTCCAGCTTTCTTTTGATTTCCATTAGCATGGAATATCTTCTTCCATTCCTTTACTTTCAGTCTGTATGTGCCCCTGGGTCTGAACTTGGCCTCTTGTAGACAACAGGTATATGGGTATTCTTTTTGTATCCATTCAGCCAGTCTGTGTCTTTTGGTTGGAGCATTTACCTTTAAGGTAATTATCAATATGTATGTTCCCATTACCATGTTATTAATTGTTTTGGGTTTGTTTTTGTAAGTCTTTTCCTTCTCTTGTGTTTCCTGCCTAGATTAGTCCTTTAGCATTTTTTGTAAAGCTGATTTGGTGGTGAATTCTCTTAACTTTTGCTTGTCTGTAAAGGTTTTAATTTCTCCATAGAATCTGAATGAGATCCTTGCTGAATAGAGTAATCTTGGCTGTAGCTTCTTCTCTTTCATCACTTTAAATATGTCCTGCCACTCCCTTCTGGCTTGCAGAGTTTCTGCTGAAAGATCAGCTGTTAACCTTATGGGGATTCCTTTGTATGTTATTCGTTGCTTTTCTCTTGCTGCTTTTAATATTTTTTCTTTGTATTTAATTTTTTATAGTTTGATTAATATGTATCTTGGCATGTTTCTCTTTGGATTTATCCAGTATGGAACTCTCTGCACTTCCTGGTTTGATTGACTATTTCCTTTCCTATATTAAGGAAGTTTTCAACTATAATCTCTTCAAGTATTTTCTCAGTCCCTTTCTTTTTCTCTTCTTCTGAGGCCTCTATAATTCAAATATTGGTGCGTTTAATGTTGTCCCAGAAGTCTCTGAGACTGTCCTCAATTCTTTTCATTCTTTTTCCTTTATCCTGCTCTGAGGTAGTTATTTCCACTATTTTATCATCCAGGTCACTTATCTGTTCTTCTGCCTCAGTTTTTCTGCTATTGACTGCTTCTAGAGAATTTTTAATTTCATTTATTGTGTTGTTCATCATTGTTTGTTTGCTCTTTAGTTCTTCTAGGTCGTTGTTAAACATTTCTTGTATTTTCTCTATTCTATTTCCAAGATTTTGGATCATCCTTACTATCATTACTCTGAATTCTTTTTCAGGTAGACTGCCTATTTCCTCTTCATTTGTTTGGTTTAGTGGGTTTTTACGTTGCTCCTTCATCTGCTGCATATTTCTCTGTCTTATTTTGTTAAATTACTGTGTTTGGGGTCTCCTTTTCACAGGCTGCAGGTTCATATTTCCCATTGTTTTTGGTGTCTGCCCCAAATGAGTAAGGTTGGTTCAGTGGGTTTTGTAGGCTTCCTTGTGGAGGGGACTGGTGCCTGTGTTCTGGTGGATGAGGTTGGATCTTGTCTTTCTGGTGGAAGGACCATGTCTGGTGATGTTTTTGGGGTGTGTCTGACCTTATTATGATTTTAGGCAGCCTCTCTGTTAATGGGTAGGGTTGTGCTCCTGTCTTGCTAGTTGTTTGGGATGGGGTGTCCAGCACTGGAGCTTGCTGGACGTTGAGTGGAGTTGGGTCTTAGCATTAAGACAGAGATCTCTGGGAGAGCTCTTGCTGACTGATATTACATGGGGCTGGGAGGTCTCTGGTGCTCCAATGTCCTGAACTCGGCTCTCCCACTTTGGAGGTCAGGCCTGACACCAGGCCACAGCACCAAGACCCTGTCAGTCCCATGGCTCTAAAGAAAAGAGAAAAAGGAAAGAAATAATTAATTAATTAAAATAAATCATTATTAAAATATAAAAATAAATAAAATAAGAGAGCAACCAAACCAATAAATAAATCCACTAATGATAACTAGCGCTAAAACCTGAACTAGATAAACATAAAAATCAGAAACAAATCAGTCACAGACAGCAAAGCCCAAGTCTACCGTTGCTCCCAAAGTCCACCACCTCAATTTTCGGATGCTTCATTGTCTATTCAGGTATTCCATAGATGCAGGTTACATCACGTTGATTGTGGGGATTTAATCCGCTACTCCTGCGGCTGCACAGAGAAATTTCCCTTTCTCTTCTTAGTTCACACAACTCCTGGGTTCAGCTTTGGTTTTGGTCTCACCTCAGCGTGTAGATCGCCCTCAGCCATCTGTTCCTGCTCAGACAGGAGAGGGTTAAAGCAGCAGCTGATTAGGGTGCTTTGGCTCACTCAGGCCGGGGATAGGGAGGGGTACGGTTGTTATAATTGGAATATGAGGCAAGCTTGCAGTGGCAGAGGCCGCTGTGACATTGCAACAGCCTTAGGAGTGCTGTGTGTTCTCCCAGGGAAGTTGTCTCTGGATCACAGGACCATGGTAGTGGTGGGATGAACAGGCTCCCGGGGCGGGTGGTGTGTGGATAGTGATCTGTGCTTACACACAGGATTCTTGGTGGCAGCAGCAGCGTTAGCATTTCATGCCCATCTCTGGGGTCTGGGCTGCTAGCTGCAGCTCATGCCCATCTCTGGACCTTGCTTAGGCAGTGCTCTGCCTTCTGTGGGCACATGGGAAAGGAATCCCCTCTCCTTGTGCACCCCCAAACAATGGTCCCTTGCCTCTTCTACAGGTCCAGACTTTTTCCTGGACTCCTTCCCGGCTAGCTGTGGTGCACTAGCCCCCTTCAGGCTGTCTTCACACTGCCAACCCCAGTCCTCTCCCTGTGGTCTGACTTCCAAAGCCCAAGCGTCAACTCCCAGGCCCCACCTGCCCTGGCAGGTGAGCAGACAAGCCTCTCAGACTGGCGAGTGCTGGTTGGCACTGATCCTCTGTGCGGGAATCTCTCCACTTTGCCCTCTGCACCCCTGTTGCTGTGCTCTCCTGTGTGGCTCTGAAGATCCCCCCCACCCCCACCGCCCATCTCTGCCACTGAAGGGGCTTCCTAGTACGTGGAAACTTTTCCTCCTTCACAGCTCCCTCCCAGAGGTGCAGGTCTTGTCCCTGTTCTTTTGTCTCTGTTTTTTCTTTTTTGTTTTGCCCTACTCAGGAACATGGGGATTTTCTTGCCTTTTGGGCAGTCTGACGTCTTCTGCTAGCATTCAGTAGGTGTTCTGTAGGAGTTGTTCCACATGTAGATGTATTTTTGATGTATTTGTGGGGAGGAAGGTGATCTCCACATCTTACTCCTCTGCCATTTTGAAGCTTCCCTCCCCACCCTTCATTTCTTTTTAACAGGCTCTTTCTTTCTTTTTTTTTCTTTTTACGGGCTCCTTTTGAGAGTACTCCCACAAAAAAAATCACTGTGCAAGACTCACCTTCTGAGACTTCTGGGAGACCCAAATAAGACATTTGCCATGGTGTAAGTAGGGTGATGAAGTGGTCTGTTGGGCAGTTCATGGCTGGTCAGTGATATCACAACATCCAAGCCTCTGTGTAGCTGTGGTTTCATCATCATCTTAATGGCTATATGTGGTAGATTACAAAAATGACCAGCACTTTCCCCCCTCACTTCAAGCAGTGGAATCTCTTTGCCTAATCCCTGAATCTGTTTGGCCATGTGGTTTGTTTTGGCTAACAGGATATTAGCAAACTTGATGCAAAGACTAGAAAAGTATATGCATATTGGGCTTGCTAGTTTGCTGTTCTTGGATCCCTGGGCTACTATGTGAGTGAGCCCAGGCCAACCTGCTTGGTGATGACATGCATGTGTCTCAGTTACCCACATTTTCCCAGAAGCAAAGCTGCCTAGCTAACCAGAATTGTACCTTAGATACATGAGTGATCCCAGCTGAGATCAGCAGTAGAACCACACAACCCAAATTGCTGATGCACAGAATCATAAACTAAATAAATGTTTATTATTTTAAACCATTAAATTTTGTTTATTTTATAGCAAATACTAACTGATACAATGTCATAAACTATGATGGCTCATATTTATTTATACATTTTTGCTGTTTTAGGTTCAAATCGCAGCCCTACAAATGCATATGGCATGATATATGCATATAAAAATATAAAGACACAAATATATATGTTGCAAAAATATCTTTTTAAATTAATGACTTTCTTGAAATTTAGACAGGTAAATGTTGTAGTTATCAGTAATTTACATTTTGGGTAGGCAATTTATACAGTACAATGAAGGAAAAGATTCTTAACATTTATTGAGTGCCTTCCATGTGTTGGGAGCTTTCATATTTACTATCTCATTAATCCTCACAATTACATAGTTAATGCACTGTATTTATTTTTACAAGAGAAAAAAACCCTTAATGCTCAGAGAGGGAATGTAACTTGCCCATGGTGAGTTGATTAGCAGATGGATTTGAAGATTAGTTTTCCTGACTTCAAAGATGCTATAATCAGGGAATTCCCTGAGGGTCCAGTGGTTAGGACTTCACCCTTTCTCTGCCGAGGGCCCAGGTTTGATCCCTGGCCAGGCAGCTAAGATCCCGCAAGCCATGCAGTGCAGCCAAAAAAAAAAAAAGATGCTATAATCAGGTACCTCCTGCAAGCCTAGGAATTTTCTTTAAGTAGTTAATTGGAAATTGGAAATGCAGGGCTTCTCAATGCAATATGTATCTTTCATAACAGTGTAAGTATAACTGGATGAATCTGTGGACCCTATTTATCACCCTTTCAATGTTGGCCTCCATGGCTTATATATAGCTCAGATTTGCAAGAAATTTTCAAGCAATTGTTATTTCCATGTTTCAGTTTAGAAAAGAATTTCCCAATTTTCAGAGTAGGAGATACACCTCTAAACTTTAAAATAAACCCTTCCAGTCATCTGTCATCTAAAACATCTCCTCAGGCATAATATATATTTTATATTCAATACAAATGTTTATTATGCACATTTTTTTTTTTCAGTACGCGGGCCTCTCACTGTTGTGGCCTCTCCCATTGCGGAGCACAGGCTCTGGACGCGCAGGCTCAGCGGCCATGGCTCACGGGCCCAGCCGCTCCGCGGCATGTGGGATCTTCCCGGACCGGGGCACGAATCCACATCCCCTGCATCGGCCGGCGGACTCTCAACCACTGCACCACCAGGGAAGCCCCTATTATGCACTTTTATGTGTCAGTCTTTGCCCTAGGCTCTGGAGAGGTAAGAAAGAGTAAAACATAATCCATTCTCTCAAGAAACTCAAATTCTAGTGAAGGCAATAAATACACACATAATTATAAAAACAATCTAGTAAATGAAATGTAAGAGCGTTACATTGCACACTTGTGAGTCTGGGGGCTGGAGAGGTGGAGTGGTCAGGGTGAATTTCTTAAAGGAGATGATATCTAAGTCTCAGAGGAGTCCACATGGCTAGGGGTGGGAGTGGGTAGGCACATTATTAGTTAAGGGGATAGTAACTGCTGGAATGAATAAACCCCCAAATTTCAGTAGCCTAATACAATAAAGGTTAGTTTCTTATTCACATTTCGGTCTAATGCAGATGTTCCTGTTGGGGGTGGGTGTGGATGTGGATGGGGCTCAGTCCCTAAAGTCATTCAGGGATCGAGGTTGACAGAGGCTCTGACATTTTCAACACACAACCTCTGATGTCTCATTGGCATCCAGAAGAGAGAAAACGCAGGGTGTAGAAGGCACTTCTGCATCTTATCCACTTCAATATACTTCACTTCTATAAATACTGCATTGGTCTACATTCATGGACTAGTCACATGGCCCAGCCAAAAGGACCAGTACTATGTTTTGTTAACTGCTGTGTACCCTGCACTGGGAGCAGTCCCTAACACATATTAAGGGCACAACAATACTTCTTGGACTTTTTTGTGATTGAATGAATCTTTATAACATCCAGCACACAGTGCCATTTCATGTATATTTGTAGAAATAAAATGCAGTTTCCCATCCTCCTGTTTTCCCTACCTTAAACATAGTCAAAATGTAGTGAAAAACCTAAGGCATCAGAATATGTGGACTTCTTAGTAATGAACCTAAGTGCTGTGACAAGTTGGCAAAATTCTAGGAAATGTTTGTTTGTTGGGCATCAAAGAGGTACCATATCTCTCTAGTCAGACTCTCTCTTAGCTGGAGATTTTTTTCCTTCTGCCCTCCTTCTCTCCCTTTCTTCCATTTCCACAGGCATGAGCATATTCTACAGTGCTGCTGTCCCATATGCTTGGGGGAATACAGAGATTTATTAGACATACTTTTGCTTTGCAAAAGAAGCCCAGATACATCACCAAGAACAAGAATACAAGGAAAACAGTGACAAGCACCACATTAGAGCCATTTATAGAACTGCTCTCTTCCCTGTTCTCTGAGGCCAGGGAGGGGCTGGTTCTAGAATACTTCCCATCATCTAGATGGTTCTAGGATATCAGCTTTACCTTTTCCCTATCTGGAGACTCTGGTACACCTAACATTCAGATGCCATCTCCCACTTCCTAGTTCTAGTGAGAGGAAAGTGGAGAAAAGATGACTGGGTGAAAACCTTCTACTGTCAAAACCATAATTTTCATGTTAAACATCTGATGTCTCCCAAGAGAACGTTCTTGTCGTACATGTGTGCCTGAAAGTGATTCTTCCCATGAAGAATCTTTTGGTTGTCAGGTCCAAGGATTAGAATTGCACATGTCAGAAGGACAGTTTTTACCCTCTTTAAGAAGTAAGTTAACTAAAATGCATATAAATAGCTATTCCCACAGATGCAGCTGAGTTTGGAGGACACCCTAACCAGCAGAAGTTAGTGATTTTTCATGCAATCAGGAGAATTAGCTTTAAAAAACACTGCTTCCCAGTGAGACATTCATCAGCCAGTACATCAAGTCAAGCTCCAAGTTCTCAAGCACATTATATTAAATGGATCATGAGGTTCCTCAGTAGCTTGAGGAATATGATGAATTTGTAGCCCTAGGGATTCATACTCTGTTACAAATGTTACATGGCCGGCCCACTGATAATTCCCAAGGGCAGCAGGGTTAATGCCAAGTTAATGTCATTAGAGGAAGAATCAAAGATCTCACCACATTTCTTCTTCATGAAGAAAATTTCAGTAATGAGGCAATAAGGACATAAAATACTGTGTCTTGTTGGGATATCAGCTAAATGGTTGTTTATGTTTTCAATTTCAAAAAAAGTCATGAAGAATATGGAACATTCTCAGTTCTGGTCATATCACCAACATCTACATTGTGTGCATTTTACCAGATTTTCTAATTTCCAACTGACGACCTCACCAACTCTAGCCCTTTCTTACTCTTCCAACTGGTTGTTTGACTTCTATTTTTATGATTTTGTCTTATTAACTACATGAGCCAAATTATTGGTGTCAATCATGAAAAGTCATCTAAATGGAATTTATTTTCTTTAATATTTACAGGGAAGAAAACCAGTACCCTGTGTAGACAGACATGTTTCTAGTTCCCTGAAAACTGATACCTAAGAACCTAAAATGGTCAGTCTGGAGATCATGGGCAAACTGTAATTGCTCTGTCAAGAAAGCCAACCTGCCTTCTGCAGACCTATTAGGCAAAAGCAATAAGATATGTTAATGTCTTTAATCTTTGGCTTTACGTTACTCTTAGACCATTCTTCCTTGAACTTGTTTTTAGGTCATAATCAAATCCAGGATTCTGTTGAGGTGGCCCTGAAATGTCCTTAATGAATAGTCTATAAAGTATATATTTCGTTAGGATTAGAAAGTAAAGCTATATTTTAGGAACAAGTATAAGTAACAGCAAACATCCAGAATCATTCATTTATTAAAATAACACTTCAGGGCTTCCCTGGTGGTGCAGTGGTTGAGAGTCCACCTGCCGATGCAGGAGACACAGGTTCGTGCCCCTGTGTTCGGGAAGATCCCACATGCCGCAGAGCGGCTGGGCCCGTGAGCCATGGCCGCTGAGTCTGCGCATCCGGAGCTTGTGCTCCGCAACGGGAGAGGCCACAACAGTGAGAGGCCCGCGTACCGCAAAAAAAATAATAAAATAAAATAAAATAAAATAACACTTATGTGATGATTCAGAGGCCTTAATCTGAATTATCATTCTGCCACTTACTAGCTATCTGACATTGGACATCTCTCTTAACCATTTTGAGCTTCATTCAGTTGCTGATGTTTAAAATGAAGATAATAATGTTTTATCATCTGACTTCAAAGTTGATGAAGATATAAAAGTTATAAACTATTATTAAAATAATCCAACAAGTAGGCCTCACATACTATTGCTTTTGGGTAAGTCCTTTCTGCTTTGCATTTTAAAAAATACCTAAAGCCAGATAAAATGAACCAGAAGACTTTTGTTCCTATTATTTTCAGCTCGGAAGGTGTATTGAGATGGAGGAAAACTACCTTAGAGCTTATTAGATTAGTGAACAACTGCATACTGTGTTAAATGGGTTTGGACTAAACTTGAATTAATACTACTGCTAGACATAGGGGTTTTTTAGATTCCACATGTAAGTATTTGCTTTTCTTTATCTGACTTCTTTCACTTAGAATAATGCTCTCTAGATTTATCCATGTTGTTGTAGATGGCAAAACTTCCTTTGGTTTTTTATGGTTGAATAATATTCCATTGTTTATATAGATCACATTTTTAAAATCTATCCATCCATGGAAGGACATTTAGGTTGTTTCCATATCTTGGCTATTATGAAAAATGCTGTAATGAACATGGGTATGCAGATATCTCTTCGAGATACTGATTTCAATTACTTTGGATGTATACCCAGAAGTAGGATTGCTGGATCATAAGGTAGTTCAATTTTTAAATTTTTGAGGAACCCCCATCCAGTTTTCCATAATGGTGATGTAGGCCAAAAGCACAAATTTCTAGTTATGAGAATAAATAGTGAGGATCTAATGTACAACAAGATAACTATAGTTAATAATATGGTGTTGTATAACAAAGTTGTTGAGAACAGATTTTGAACAATCTTAGCACAAGAAGAAAAAGACTTAAGTATGTGAGGTGATAGATGTGTTAATTATTTTGATCTTGGTAAACATTCTACAATGTATATGTATATCACAAGTTGTGCACT
Source organism: Aethalodelphis obliquidens (assembly GCF_003676395.1). NCBI lineage: Eukaryota > Metazoa > Chordata > Mammalia > Artiodactyla > Delphinidae > Aethalodelphis > Aethalodelphis obliquidens. Next base: position 25,701,765 of record NW_020837968.1, read on the forward strand.
TTAAATATATACAATTATATTTGTCAATCATTCCTCAATAAAGTTATTTTGAAAATAATACTAGACAGAATAAGTGATTTGAAGAAAATATCCTGCCTCTTTATTAAAAGCTTGGACAGAATTTTCATAGATGCATAGTTGTCAGGGAATACAGATGCTTGGCTCTACTATCTTTAAAGTTATGAGGGCAAATCACTGCTGTTCACTAAGTTGAAGGATCTTAAAGTTAATTTCTAGATCCCTAAATGAGACCAATACAACTGATTTTCTAAAAAATAAGAAGAGTAGACTTTGGTATATAATATTCTAAATGATGAATTTCACTAACTTTTAGTCACTGAGGTGACTAGTTTTGGGGTATCAGATATCTGACTTCAGTCAGAATATGAATTTGGTTGATCATAGATCAGGCTCTTGATAAAATAGAATAAACAGAAGATACAAGCCCTTTAAAAGAAAATGTTTAATCCCAAATACCAATTCTACAACTGCACATTTCCTCTGCTGTAAAGGTGAGAGTTGAGGGACTATAGAAACAAATGCTAACATGGGAAGAATCTTTGATGTATTTTAAGTTTGGGTTAGTGCTGAGTCGCATTTTGACACTTTGAGGAGAATGTGATAGTGAACACTTCCTATGGCTTCTCTCATTTTGGAGCCAAGAACTTCATCAGCAACCTCTAATGTATGAATGACAATTGATGATTAGTTTTCTATGTGGCAGACATATCTTGATTGATCCTGGAAGGAAATATCCTCTTAACATTTTGGGAATTTGTTGATGCATTGTATTTCATCTTAACCCATGTCAAATCATAAAAAAAAATAGATATTTTCATGGCAGCTCCTTTCTTTTAAATGCAACAAAAACTTTTATTAGAACATTGAAATTATTTCATTTAATCCTTGCAAAAACTCTGTGAAGTTTCACATTTATTAGCTCCCAGCTCTCATTGAAAGGTGTGAAAACTGAGGCACAGAAATTACAAGAGAACAGTCAAAGCATTTATTGTTATATATTTGTAAGAGGAAGTTAACAAGTACCCAAGTACATGCAAGTAGTGAGCTGGCCCTGTCTGGATACATGTACAAGTGTAAGCTTCAAAAATATATATGCAAATAACAATAGAATTCAAAAATCCATGAAGCAAAAATTTTAAAGATTAAAAGGAGAAGTATACAATTTAACAATAATAGTTGGAGACTTGAATATTCCACACTCAATAATTGATAGAGTGCAGAAAAACAGCAAGGAGTCACAAGACTTGAACAAAACTGTCAACCAACTTGTACTAATCAATATTTATAGAATACTTCAAATGATAGCAGAATATACAGTCTTTTCAGAAGCACATGCAACATTATTCAGAATAGATCATATGCCAGGTCGTAAAACAAATTTCAATAGATTTTAAAGGATTAGAATCATGTAAAGTATGTAAATTAGAAATTAACAGTAGGATGAAATTTGAGAAATCCTCAAATATTTGGATATTAAAAAAAACACTTTTAAATAACCCATTGGTTGAAGAAAAATTCACAAGGGTAGTTATGAAATATTTAAACTGAATGTAAACATTTATGGCCATGAGTGGCCATAAAATGGTACAACTACTTTGGAAAACAATTTGGTCATTTCTTAAAAAGTTAAATGTAATCTTACCATATGACCTAGCAATTCACTCTAGGTGTTTAGAAGAGAAATAAAAGCCTACGCCCATAATAAGACTTATACATGAATTTTTATACAGCCACTATTCATAATAGTTCCAAACTGGAACCTCAAAAATATTATGCTAAGTGAGAAAAGCCAGATGTCACATACTACATATTATATGATTCCATTTCTATAAAATGTCTAGAAAAGGCAAATCTACAGAGACAGAAGCCAGATCAGTGTTTGCCTAGGTCTGAGTTGGAAGGGAGATTGACTCCAAATGAACACAAGGGAACTTTTGGGAGGTGATAGAAATGTTCTCAAACTAGTTTTGTGTAACGGTGCACAACTTTATAAATTTACTAAAAATCATTGTAGTGTGCAGTATGATGGGTGAATTTTATGCTATGTAAATTATATCTCAATGAAGCTGTGAAAAATCATAAGCAGCAAGGAGTAGTTGTTGGACAAGTAGAGATGAAAGAAGATTGACAATGTGTTTACAATTGATGAAGCTAGTTGATTCATAATGGGTCTCATTATACTATTTCTTCTACTTTTATATATGCTTGTATATTTTTAAAATAAAAAGTATTTTGAAAGTTAATATTAAATCAAAATTAACAAAACAAACACTTGCTTTCCCACTCCTCTGGTGTCTAAAGTATATCTATCTCTTTTAAACAGTATCAATCTGGGACTTCCCCGGTGGTCCAGTGGTAAAGAATCTACCTTCCAATGCAGGGGACACAGGTTTGATCCCTGGTCAGGGAACTAAGATCCCACATGCCACAGAGCAACTAAGCCCATGTGCCACAACTACTGAGCTAGTGTGCCTCAAGGAGAGAGCCAGTGTGCTGCAACTACAGAGCCCATGCACCCTGGAGTCCATGCGCCACAACTAGAGAGAGAAAATCCGCATGCCACAACCAGAGAGAAGCCCATGCACCACAATAAAGAGCCTGCACCACAATGAAAGATCCCATATGCTGCAACTAAGACCCAACGCAGCAAAAAAAAAAAGAAAAAAGAAAATAAATATATAAATATTAAGAACAGTATCAATCTTCAAGTGTCTCACCAGATAATTAAAGCACAAATTAACTTAAGCCAATTTAATTTAACAAATTTTGATTGTACATCAGTTGTATGCAGGATTTCATGTTGATGCTTACGGCATTTTTTTTTTCTCCCCACCAGTTCCTGATTGATTGAAGCAGATAGTCATGTCATTGTTTTTAAATTTGGTGTTTTCTGTTCCTTTTCACTGAATTTTTATTATTGTCAAGAGTATGAACTTAGAAACATTCTGTTCTATATCTCTCCCTAGATTGCCTTCCTTTCCCATATTTTATCTATAGATAATAGAGGTTTCTTATAGATAATGGAGTTTTTACCCTCACAATTCAAAACATGTAATCATAGAAGCAAAATACTTTGCAATGTGGTAAGATAATTAGGTTTTGGAAAAAGTAATTTACCCCCTCAGATGATGTCCAGCAGAGACTGTAATTCAATGCCATGCTCCGAGTGACAACAAGGTCTCACTTTGTAAAACTGATTTACTTCATATAGAGATGAAATGGGTGAATTCCTCCCATCAAAGGGTAATGTACTCAGCTGAAGTAGCCAGTCCATAATTCTAGCTTTACCTATTTGAAAAATCTCAGAAGGAAGAGAGAGAATGAAGAACAGTTTTAGAATGTTTTTCATTCCCTGCTTCCCCTTAAAACAGAATCACCTATAATGGGACAATTGAGATATTGCATTCACAAACCTTATTAACATATTTATTTTGGGGCAATTGTTAGAGCCAAAGGAAGATTGATGTCCCTAGGTATGATCAGGCCCTGAACTGTCTTAACTTCTAGAATTTGGGTACAATGTCAGGAAAGTCAACACAAATTAAACAGACTAACTCTGCATAGAGGTAACTGTGTGTAGCAAACATAAGAGATAAGATTATGGAAGGTTTCAAAAGCTTATCAAAGACATGGGAGAATGTCTAAAACATTTATCAAAAAAAATCTCAGGTTTTCTGAAATCTCCACACCTGTTATTGGGCCTGTAAAAAGCAGGAGCTCAGTAAAAAAGAACTGAACTGAATGTTATTTATCAGCATTGACAATGACTAATGTAAGATAAATTGTAAAACTATTAATGATGTTATGCCTCAAGTGGTAACAATATATACATATTGTGGTATATATACTCAAGGACAAAAAAAATTAAAGATATATGTATACTCTATAACATTATATATATACTCATATATAAAGTATACATGCACACATATATATACTCTTTTAATTTTAATTTTTTTAACGTGTATATATTGTGACTAAGAAAAAAAGACACCATCTCTGAGAGATACAAGAATTTCTGTCACTACAAAAGGTGACTACAAAATAAAATAGGAAAAAATGTTCAGATTACACCACAATCTAAATGAAATGTTTTTACTGTTTCAGCCATCTGATTATTTACTCTGGAAACACTTTCCAACTTGAAAGGCATCAGGCAACAAATACAAGTATCTTGGCCCTTGAAAAAATAGCTTCCAGTGGAAACTGGAATTTTGTTTTGTAAATCAGTGTTTAGTCTTAATGTAGCTAGTATTAATTGTGTGACCTTCAGAAAATCAATTTACTTTTCTGGGTTTCATTTTCTTCACTTATACAATATAACATGAGATTAGGTGAGCATTTTCCCAATTGTCTCCCTCAGAATGAAAGTCCTAGAAAAGTGCTCAATCTGCTAGAACAACTGGACATCCTCATTTATCGACTTGCCATTGATTGTTCATTGAGTCCATGAGCGTTGGTTAAAGTGTATTCTATTTTTTTAAAAACATATTTTCACTTTAATTTTCCTTCTGACTTCAGAGTATGAAGTACTACTCCCTCTGACCTGAGGAAGGGGAATGGTATTCCCCAGTACTGCCTCTTTTTCCAATTTCCTGAAGGTGAAATCCTTCTTTAGAAATGTCAGATGAGTATCAGTGAAGACAGATCCCCAGACTGTCAAATAAACGTTGCTGTCCTTTCTGTGCAGGACTTTCTAAAGGATTTGTGGCATCACACATCCTTATGCATCCAGGTCTCTCAATCTAGCTGCAGGACATGGCCATTTGCAATGACTTCACTGAGTCCATATTCCCTATAGACAATTTCAACCTTCTTATTATTTTTTTGTATTTTATTGAAGTATAGTTGATTTACCATGTCGTGTTTAATTTCTGCTGTACAGCAAAGTGACTCAGTTATACATATATATACTCTTTTTCATATTCTTCTCCATTATGGTTTATCACAGGACATTGAATATAGTTCCCTGTGCTATACAGTAGGACCTTGTTGTTTATCCATCCTATTAACATATATAATAGTTTGCATCTGCTAATCCAAAATTTGCAGTCCTTCCCTCACCCACCCCCTACCCTTGGCAACCACAAGCCTGTACTCTATATCTGTAAGTCTGTTTTTGTTTCTAGATATGTTTATTTGTGTCATATTTTAGATTCCACATATATGTGATATCATATTGTATTTGTCTTTCTCTTTCTGACTTACTTTACTTAGTATGATAATCTCTAAGCCCATCCATGTTGCTGCAAACAGCATTATCTTATTCTTTTTAATGGTTGAGTAGTATTCCGTTGTATACATGTACCACATCCTCTCTATCCACTCATCTGTTGATGGACATTTAGGTTGCTTCCATGTCTTGGCTATTGTGGATAGTGCTGCTATGAACACAGGGCTGTATAGCAGTTTTGAATTATAGTTTTTGAAATATACTTGAATTATAGTTTTGAATTATACTTGAATTATAGTTTTGAATTTTTTGAATTATAGTTTTTCTGAATTATAGTTTTGTCTGGGTATATGCCTAGGAGTGCGATTGCTGGATCATATGACAGCTCTATTTTTAGTTTTTTGAGGAACCTCCATACTGTTTTCCATACTGGCTGCACCAACTTACATTCCCATCAACAGTGTAGGAGGGTTCCATTTTCTCCACACCATCTCCAGCATTTGTTATTTGTAGACTTTTTAATGATGACTGGTGTGAGGAGATACCTCATTGTAGTTTTTATTTGCATTTCCCTAATAATTAGCGATGATGAGAATCTTTTCATGGGCCTATTGGCTATCTGTGTGTCTTCTTTGGAGAAACATCTATTCAACTTTCGTATTCTTGACCTCTTTACCTCTCTAATCCCTTGGCTTAGCACTTGGTCTGTGACTATTTTGCTTTGATTATATGTTTGGTCAGGTTTTTTTGGCTCTGCATGGCCAGCACTTTCAACCACAATTTTGTCCACATTAGGTCTCCAGTTCCTTCCACCACAGTCACGGGTAAGATGTGATCTTGTCTATCTTCATTCTCAGTATCCCCATTGGCCAGGCCCTCCATTAAAGAAGGACTAGAAAAGATCTGAAAGCTGCCTTTTCACCATTCTCCCAATCTCCTGCACAATTGCTTATGATGGGAGGTTTGGGGACACACTGTGTATCTCTGCTAGTGCCTTAGATTTCTCTTTTACCCCCTACCATGTGGGGTCTCCTGTGAAGTTAGAGGGAGAAAAATGGAGAAACTCACATTTACCATGTGCCTCCTACACCAGGAACTGTGCTAGTTGTTCACTTAATATCTACATCACTGCCATTTCACAAAGGGGATAACTAAAGTTCACAGAAATTTACTTAACTTTTCCATAGCTGGTAAAGGGCAGAATTATGATTTGATCCCTATGCCTTTTTCTTTCCTCTCAGTATCAGTGCCTCACTTGAACATCTATTTATGGACATATAGCCCAATGTCTAGAGAATCAGATATAATGAAATTTGAGTTTCACATTATTTTTCCAATACCACTTAATAAATGATAATGAATATTGAACATATTCCTCCATTTATTCAAAAACATTTATTGAATAAGTTCTATATCAGGCACTGTTCTAAGCATTTGGGATACATCAATGAAATAAAATGACAAAAATCCTTGCTTCTTGTACAGTTCACATTCTAGTGGGTCAGGGATAGAAAATAACCAATAAGTACAATAATAAATAAGTAAATTGTATAGTATATTCAAAAGTGTAAATAAACAGGAGAAAAGAAATAGAACAAGATAAGGGGAATCACACTGTATGTGGTTTAGAGGGAGGTTTACATTTTGAAATGGAGTGGTGATTGAGAAGATGACATTTGAGCTAAGACATGAAGGAGTCAAGAGAGCAACTGGGTGGTAGAAGACTTTCCAAAGGCTCTGATGTGACTGAAGCAGAGTGAGCAGTATTGGGAGTCAGGGAGAGGGGAGGGAAGGAGAGGAATACAGAGACACTTGCACACAAAGGATTTTGGAAGGGCTTTTCTTTTACCTTTTTTGAAATAGGGACCCCTTGAGGGTGTTTGAGTAAAAAAGTGATTGATTAAGTTTAAAAGAGTGCTGTGTTGAGAATAGGCTGAGATAGCTTAAATGTCTAATTTATCATTGTGCATTTACTATGTCTCATGTAGGTTAAGACTGGATCTTAACAAGAACAAAATCATGGCAAATGTTCATTTCATTAGACTAAGATGAGCAGCTGAGAAGAGGTGGCTGTAGTCAAGCCTAGAATGTTAACAGTAATGAAGTGTAGGAAACATGGGGGCAAGTAATAACCAGAAAAGGAAAGTGTGGTCTCTGATTTAAGAATCTCGATTTATAACCCCAGGCTTACTTCCGGAATTGATCTCTTTGATGTTCATCTTTCTTTTCTCCGTTTTGTGAAAAGATTTCAGTTTCATAATTGAATTTTCCCTGAACGATCCTATTTTCAGTTATACATAAAACTTTAAATTTCAATGTATGTGACAAAGAAAACACAAGACTTTGGGCACAATTCTTTTTCTTTGTATTTTTTGAGCATATGCCAGTAGCTACATGAAATTCTTTTAATACCTGTTAATTGATTCTTTTATATTCTCTGTTTTTCTTCCTTTTTTACCTACATAATTCCCTTAAAGAATCCAAGACAAGGGGCTTCCTTGGTGGCATAGGGGTTAAGAATCCACCTGCCAATGCAGGGGACACGGGTTTGAGCCCTGGTGCAGGAATATCCCACATGCCGCGGAGAAACTAAGCCCGTGTGCCACAACTACTGAGCCTGCTCTAGAGCCCGCGAGCCACAACTACTGAAGCCCGTGCGCCTAGAGCCTGTGCTCCGCAACAAGAAAAGACACCACAATAAGAAGCCTTTGCACCACACTGAAGACTATCCCCTGTTTGCCTCACCTACAGAAAAACCTGCACGCAGCAACGAAGACCCAATGCAGCCAAAAATTAATTAATTAATTAAAAAAGAATCCAAGATAAGATGAATAGAAGAGCTTTCCAAATAAATGTGAGAATCTTCTCTCTCATCCTCTTTTGTTTTTATGAGTTCTCTCTTACCCAACTTAGAATTTAGAATGTGAAACAGATGTTCCTACTCTCAAATAGCAATTTGTATTTCTTTGATACTCTTTTCCCTCTCGTCTGAAACATGAATAATATTTATATGTATTAAATATAAGTTAAAAAACATTTACCAAGCACCATTTAAATTCAAAGCACCAGTAACCCTCAAAGAATTCAGACAATACTACAAAGCTATAGTAATCAAAACAGCGTGGTACTGGCACAAAAACAGACATATTGATCAATGGCAAAGAATAGAGAGTCTAGAAATAAACCCACGCAACTATGGTCAATTATTCTTTGACAAGGGAGGCAAGAATATACAATGGGAGAAAGACAGTCTCTCAGCAAGTGGTACTGGGAAAGTTGGACAGCTGCATATAAATCAATGAAGTTGGAACACACCCTCACACTATAGACAAAAATAAACTAAAAATGGCTTAAAGACTTAAATATAAGACATGACACCATAAAATTCCTAGAAGATAACATAGGCAAAACATTCTTGGACATAAATGGTACCAGTGTTTTCTTAGGTCAGTCTCCAAAGACAATAGAAATAAAATTTAAAAGTAAACAAATGGGACCTAATCAAACTTACAGGCTTTTACACAGCAAAGGAAACCATAAGCAAAATGAAAAGACAACCTACAGAATGAGAGCAAATATTTGCAAATGATGCAACCAACAAGGGCTTAATTTCCAAAATATACAAACAGCTCATACAACTCAACAACAAAAAACAAACAATCCAATCAAATAATGGTCAGAAGGCCTAAATAGACATTTCTCCAAAGAAAACATACAGATGGAAAATAGGCACATGAAAAGATGCTCAACATCACTAATTATTAGAGAAATACAAATCAAAACTACAATGAAGTACCACTTCACACCAGTCAGAATGGCCATCGTTAAAAAGTCTACAAGTAACAAATGCTGGAGATGGTGTGGAGAAAGGGAACCCTCCTACATTGTTGATGGGAATGTAAATTGGTGCAGCCAGTACGGAAAACTGTATGGAGGTTCCTTAGAAAACTAAAAATCAAATTATGATATGATCCAGCAATTCACTCCTGGGCATATATCCAGACAAAACTATAATTCAAAAAGATACATGCACCCCTATGTTCATAGCAGCACTATTCACAATAGCCAAGACATGGAAGCAACGTAACTGTCCATTGACAAACAGATGGATAAAGAAGATGTGGTGCGTATATACAATGGAATACTACTCAGCCATAAAAAAAGAATGAAATAATGCCATTTGCAGCAACATGGAAGCAACTAGAGATTATCATACTAAGTGAAGTAAGTCAGAAAGAGGAAAAAACAAATACCATATGACATCACTTATATATGGAATCTAAAATATGACACAAATGAACCTATCTATGTTGCAGAAACAGATGCACAGACATAGAGAACAAACTCGTGGTTGCCAAGGGGGAGGGAGGGTGGGAGAGAGATGGACTGAGAGTTTGGGCTGAGAGTTTGGGGTTAATAGATGCAAACTATTACATATAGAATGGATGGACAACAAGGTCCTACTCTATAGCACAGGGAACTATATTCAATGTCCTGGGATAAACCATAATAGAAACGAATATAAAAAAGAAGAAAAATTCAAAGTACCAGGCTGGAAATTGAAATATGAACATGGACAGGCAAACCCTCTGAGCTCCAGGAGCTCAAAAGGTAGTGGCTTTCATTCCAGTGGGAACTTTGTTATGGGACCATTATTAAAAGCATCATCTAATATTTCTGCATGGCCATGCAGAATTAAATTATTGTGACTGAGGCCATGAACAACTCTCCTGCCTGCACTATCATTAAGGAATGGGTCACACGAGATGTTAGAAATTCTTGCTAGCCACATTATAGCCCAGTCAACTTACACTCTTGGTGACTTTCTCTGCTCATTCTGGTCTTGTAAAATCACTGTTGGGATTCAGAGTTGCAGGAGTACCTTATATATCTGAAAGATTTGTAAATAAATCCAGTATGCACAGATCTAGATTTAAACAATAGGCCAATTACTGATTATTCATTTTACCAAAAGATTCATAGCTAATTCCTTTAAGAGGCAAGCTCCTCTTATGTATTTAAAACTTTGATAAAATCCATTAAATATTCACAGTTGACATATTACTTTTTAGGGGTACAAGTATTAAATAGAGAGAGAGGTATAGTTGTACCTTGGCAGCAGTAATAACTCCTATTAATTCTGTGAAGTGAAAAGATAACAGTATTGGAACTGGAGATTCCCTGAAGATAAAAATCTGTATCACAGAAACTGAAGGCAGTTACTTATACCAAAGGGAGAAAGGGAAGGAAGGAGGGAGGGAGGAATTCATTTGTCATTTCCTCAAGGACAGACCAAGTAGAAGAAAAAGGAGATGTACTTTTCCAGTTCCCTACTAACACAGGGAAAGCTTTTAGATGATATTTTATTTTTTAAATGCCTTTTCTATTTTCTGTTTGTGTTCATGTTGTATATGTATATTTTAAAAACTCATAATTTTGGTAAATATCACTATGTAATATATATTGTACTACTATATTCTATCTATCACATTTACCAGATCTATCTATCATCTATCTATCTATCATTTACCTACCTATCACCTATTTATATAGCCATCTATCCTTCTACTCATCCAGCATAAAAATCTCTGCTCAAGATAACTACATTTTTAGCACACTTGGCTCCAGGCCACTGGTAACCAGTATAGCTCATGACCAAATGTCCTTCCCATTGCCAGGTTGTGGGAGGCCATGAAATGTTCACAGTATGTCAATGGAATTCATCCAATGTGTGCCATACATTACCTTTTAAAAAAAATTGAATTATAGCTGATTTACAATGTTCTGTTAATTTCTGCTGTACACCAAAGTGATTCAGTTAAACATATATATACATTTTTTTAAAATATTCTTTTCCATTATGGTTTATCACAGGATGTTGAATATAATTCCCTGTGCTGTACAGTAGGACCTTGTTTTTTATCCATCCTATGTATAATAGTTTGCATCTACTAACCCCAAACTCTCAATCCATCTCTCTCCGACCCTCCCTCCCCCTTGGCAACCACAAGTCTGTTCTCTATGTCTGTGAGTCTGTTTCTGCATCATAGATAGGTTCATTTGTGTCATGTTTTAGATTTCACATATAAGTGATATGGTGTTTTGTCTTACTCTTTCTGACTTACTTCACTTAGTACTATAATCTCTAGTTGCATCTATGTTGTTACAAATGGCATTATTTCATGATTTTTTTATGGCTGAGTAGTATTCCATTGTATATGTGCTTCCTGTATCTGGATTTCTGTTTCTTTCTTTAGGTTTGGGAAGTTTTCAGCCATAATTTCTTCAGATACATTTTTGATCCCCTTTTCTCTTTCTTCCCCTTCTGGGATTGCTATTATGTGTAGATTGGCATGTTTTATATTATCCCATAGGTCTCTTATATTGCTTTTATTTTTTTTTCATTTGACTTTTTCTTGCTCTTCTGATTGGGTGATTTCCGTTATTCTATCTTCCAGATTGCTTATGCATTGTTCTGCATTATTCATTCTGCAATTCATTGCCTTTAGCTCAACTTTCTCTCTGCAAATGTGTTTTCTAATTTTTCTTGGCTCTTCTTTATAGTTTCTAGATCCTTTTTACAATAACTTTGCATTTCTGTCAATAGCCTTTCTTAATTCCTTCAGTATTTTTATTACCTCCTTTTTGAACTCGGGATCTAATAGACTGGAGAGGTCTGTTTCATTGTTTGTTCTTTAAGGGGAATTCTCCTGGTCTTTTAACTAGGAGTGGTTCCTCTGCTTCTTCATTTTATTTATATTTCTCTTACTCTGTGAGTTTAGGAGAAACAATTATTGACTGTGGTCTTAGGGGGCTATTTATAGGTGGGACTGTCCCTGTGTAGCTTGTGTGGGTTTAATATTTTTGGTGCAAGGGCTGTTTTTAGTATGGATGCCTGCTGCCTCTTTCCTCAGCATGGACTGGCCATTATCCCCTTGGTAGGGGCTATGTAGATGCAGCTGCTGGTTCTTGGCAGCAATGGCAGGTTTTGAGCTCCCCTGTAGCCCTTGAGTGCGGCTCACAACTGCTCCTGGAGGCCGGGAAGGAAGGCTGCCATACACTACCTTTTGATCAAAGGGAGCTGTAGGAGAGAAGCAGTAACAATTCAAACCAAGAAAACATATCCCATTTCCCAAGGGAGAAAGAGTCACAGCTTGAGAGGACTCTTTCTTTCAGGTCCCCACAGAAAGCATTGCCGGATGGCCCCCAAAGGTGGTGGGGAAAGTGAGCAAACACACAGGGTCTACTCCTGGAGACTGCCTCAGGCAAGTGTGTGATTCATGTGCCTGGCTACTGTACTCTGAAGCTGGGGTCTTATCTTGGTGATTTAGTGGCCTGAAGGAGTTTTGGCAGTGATTACATACACTTGGCTCAGGAATGAAGCGTATGCTTGGCAGACTCATGACTCATTATTTTCTGATAATGTTTACATCCTGATCAGTGTCCTCAGATTAAAACTACTGTCCATTGTGCGGTGATGTCCGTGTGTGACTACAGCTAAGCACAGGAGTGCAGGCACTGTCCTGAGCTTTCACAAAGTGCCTGCTGAGCTACAGCCTCATGCGGCTACAGGCACACTGACTCGCACTGTAGTTCTCCTCTTCTTCTTCTGTGATGCATTTTTACCCTAAACACAGATTCGGTGATTAAAATGATCAAATGATAAGAAGCACCAGTTTTTTCATCACTCAAATCTGGATTCAAATCCTCTTTCCACTAGTTAGCAAATGGGTGAAACTGAGCAAGTCATCTAGGCTCTGAGGCTCAGTTTACTCATCAGTGAAATGGGGATATTAGCATACCACTCACTGCCTTACTTTGAGGAATAAATTAGATGATGTATTTAAGCTGCTCTTCAAGGAAATTGGCATGACTAGAGTGTAAGAAACACTATTTATTACTATCGGCAAATCTGTCTCCAAAGCTGCTTCTGTGAACTGGGTGGTAGGCGACCGTATTCCTGCTGATTTATTCAGTAGCTGCAGTTGAATTCAGTCCACCTGAAATAGAATTTTCTATCTGGAAGGGGATGCTGCAAGTAAGATTCTAAAATCTGGAATTGGCTGAGTGAAAGAGGTGGGACTTTGGACAGTTAGGACTCAGATATTTCAGGCTACAAATCTGGTGACCCTTATTATGTGATGGAAAAACATTTGGTCATATTGCCACCTGCTGTTCTTTGGAATACAGACCATGTGCTATGGCAGCTTTGCTATTAGCATAAGTAGTAGGAAAAATCCAGAACCCCAGCATGAGGTTATAGATTTTTTTTTCTGAAGGAGAGCTCTGTACTCAGCCTAGAGTTTGCTAATCTGTAAGCAGGGATGGGAGAGGTATTCTTTACCTGTGGCCTGCATTCTAAATTCACTGCGAAGCCTATATTTTGCATACATGCAGAATTTTAAAAATAAATGTATTCTTACCAAACTCAGTACCTGAGTTTCTTATACACAGTCTCCTAAGTGTTCTTTAGACAAATGCCAATTAACTAAGATCATATTATGCTTGATATGTCCCCACTAATGCCTATTATATTTTAAACTACCTCGAAACATGGCCATTAAGCTATGGAATAGAGGACTTGGAAGAGCCCAGAGATCAGCAGGTGAGGGAAAGGAATCTTCAAGCTAAATATCATGTCTAGATGAAATATTTGTCTGTGGTTATTCACACATGGAATTAACTGACCAAGAGCAAAAAGATTGGAAATCTAAATTTTTGATGGAACTATACTGCCAAAGGCCATAATTACTAAACCTCTAAGTCCATTCCTGTATCCCAAATTCAAACCAAAAGAAGTGGGCCCAAAAAATCTGTGGCCCCCTAAGGGAAGTTATCCTCTACAAAGCCTGTTTCATATGTAGTCTTGTATGACAGTGGTCAAGAGATGGTCTCCCAGGGAGTAGAATGTGAGGCTGTTGGATTGAGTAAACCCAGGAATGTATCCTAGTGATAGAGCACAGAAGTTCTGAGCTTTCCTGCCTGGCAAAGTTTGGTATTTACTCTGGTAATATCTCTGCTATGTGCTTTCCATGGTTCTCTTTCCCAAATAGGAGTTAATATCGCCCTTAAGCTGTTCCTTTTTTTAACCATTAAATATTGAGTGTTCTGGGGAAAGATAGCTTGTCTTTCAGTTTACCAGTCATTAGACTATGTGAAGTCCCATATAGATCTGATGGAAAGGTTGCACCCAGAGACTTTGAAGAGCTAAATGAAGCAAATAAATTAGGCTTTGAGGTTGATGCCTTTGAGGAGCAATGCTAACATATTCTGCCTTGGAAGGAAGGGTGTGTGTGAATGTTGGGTATCCGAAGGAGTTGACTATGACAGATATAACTAATTGTCTCAAGAGCTATTCTCCCCTTACTTACTAAAGAAACTCTAATTTTATTTGAAGTGGCAAACAAACAATCCCACTTACCAATCAATCACCCACTTAGCAATCACCTTCCACTTACCTATAACCTCCACAGACTTCCTTGAATAGTCATCTGACCCACTTGGACTAATGAGGTACAAGCAGAAATCTATTGGCTAGGCCTCCAGAGTTTTAATTTTCCTGATTAAAAAAGAATAAAGCTGTTTAGCATTTACTATTTGCCCCTCATCTTCCTCTCTTCTTTTACTTCTGGCTGGAATTAAGACTCAGAGCCTGAAGGTGGAGGAGTCACCTTGAGACCATTAAGACAGAAACTGCATGCTGAGAATGGTGGAGCAGGTAGCTAGCAGGAAACTAGCTCCTGGTGACTTCCTTGAGCAGTTGCACCATCTATGGATTGACTGTCAATTTCTAGATTCCTTCTTATGTTAAAAAGCCCCTTACTTGTTTAAATCCCTGCAGTTGAGTTTTCGTGTAAATACATGTATACGGCCACATTTTAATAAACTGTGGCTTGGTTGCCAAGAGAAATTAGAGATCATGGAAAAGAGAGGAAGGTCAAACATTCTTAGTTTTGGGAAGTCCATAGAAGCAATACCTGAAATGATGTAAATGGCAATGGGGTTGTGAAGGAGGCAACTGTGAGCTTTATATAGTGAGGGTGATTGTACCTAAGGAAGTTGAGGAGGCAGAAGAGTGTGACTGTGCCAGAGGCCAAAAGGAGAGGTGAGGCCAAGAGGGGGCAGTGGTACTCTCTTAGGTAAAAGACCTTGGGACAGATGAAGGCCCGTGTCAAACAGAGTTACCCTGCCTTGGGCCCAGGAACATAGTAGCAAGCTTCGCTAGTACATGTTGGGACTCAGAGGTGGAAGAATCAGCAGAATGATCTCCCCATCTTCTGGACATTCTATGAAGAGTCATGTTTGGGTTGTAACATGGGTCTTCTGCTCTTCTGTCGTTTTCTTCTGAATGAGGGCAGTCATTCAGGGGACTAAAAAGGCTGGGTTTAGGTTTTGTGCTGGCTGTTCAGGGGAGTTGTCTGGGTATGCCGCTTTCTAGCATCTGATATGCCTGAGGGAAGTTGGGGATAGATAGGCAAGGCGAGCTATCATTTAGGCCTTCAAATCACCCTCAGTTAATCCTTTTGACTCGTAATAGCCTGGGAAGACATTTATTTGCCTTTAATATATTTTTTACCTACTAATTCCATGAGATGTGATATTAGGCATAGAGTCTCCTTGTCTAGTGAATATATAACAGAATTCTAGTCAAGAAAAGTGATTACATCTTAGTTACCTGTATAATAAACATCTGAATAATTTCAGTGGTCTCTCTGATTTTTCCTGATTTCTGTTCCTGCATTTTAAGAAAATACAAAGGAAAAGGCCCTCTAAGATACAGCAGGCTTCCAAGCTTCAAGCAGACCTCAACTTGGAAGGCCTGAAATTGAAAGCACTGGTAATGGACTTGCTCAAATCAAGCAGAATAAAGTCGTCCCTCCTGGCATGAATAAAAACAATCATAATCTTCAAGTAGCATGTACTACATAGATGTCGTGATTATGCCTCTCCTTTTAACATACTGATAAAGAAAACAAGAAATGGAATAAAACAGTGAGGAAATCTGTCCATCCCTGCTTTTGCTTCCATTATTAGTTTTAACAGAGATTATAAGGTCATAGTGGTTTGCCCATCAGAACTGGCTCATAGGCCAGCTATGTTTGGCCCAGTGTTTTAAGAGATTTTCTAAGTACTTGTTGTTAAGCCAATGGATCAGAGACTATTAAGAACACATCTGTAGTTAAGGACATTAGGTTTCTTTATATTGTTGCCATAGGGGTGATCTCACTCTGGGGAAGTTTCTGGTAAAGTGTTGTTGAAAGGGTCTTCTTTTAGAGGTTGGGCTTGCGTTCGATTTTGAGGAGGAATTGGGAAGCAGATACCAGTTCTGGATTTCAAACTACCAAGAAACTAGGAAAATTCAGACATTGAGTATCTTAATAATTTGTACCTACAAGGTGGGAGCATTATATGAGTCTAGATATACAATTGTTAAAGAAGCAGTATCCACTCAGAAATAAGAGATGTTAGCCAGAAGAGGAGTTTTAGCCATTTTTGTGTCATGGGGTGACCTCATCTATGTCTTGTTCTGAACATGGTCATGGAGTGACCTTATTTGTCTTGCTTTGAGTATTATAATTTGGGGGTAACATTGTGGTCTGGTTGTCAGTAGGGTCATTTTTTTACTTTCTCATTATGAACATTTTAAAAATCAAGAGATTTTCACCTAATCTGAATTTGTCTCTTTGGGGAAAAAAATGGAAATATTGGAAAATGCTGGGCTTTTATTTCCAGGTGACACTAATTGGCTATTTTATCTCCAGTTTGCCACAGTCTCCACCCACTTATTGTTTGCTAACAGGCATACTTTATTCTTTCATGTTATTTTCCTGACCTTTATAGACGTGTGCATTTTAAACCTCTGGTCTAGATAATTAGCTAACCTCTGTTTTGCAATGGCCTACGTCTTTTCAGTTATTGAAAATGTTTAATTCTCAAACTTTCTTCACAGTTATTAAAATGAAAGTATTTACCATCATTTAACTAAATCTCTATGCATTAAATTTTGGTCTATATTATTTTAGGAAAATAAAATGAAATCCTCAAAGCATATATTACATTTCAACTGATTGATGAGTCTCTAAATGACTCAGCTGATTTATGTTGGATTTTAAAGGTAGTAAGCTAGAACACATCTTTCAAGGTAAATCCCATAGGATACTTGTAATTTGTCCATCAGTAGGACTCTTGAATACAAGTGACAGAATAATCTCACTCAGAGTGGCTTAAACAAAAATAATTTATTGACTCACATAACTAAAAAGGCAAGGGGAATATTTGTCCATACTGCTTGATCTAGGCACATAAATAGAGCCATCTATTTACATCTTTTTAGAGTCTTTTCCATTTCTCATCTGGTCTTCTTTTGTTGGTTTCCTTCTCAAGCTCTGCATGAAAATGGCAAATATATATTAAACTATACAAATATAGTTTAATGTTTGACTCTCTTCTCTTTTTGAAAGCTGCACATTCATTTTTTTTAAGTTCTCAATTCGATTATTCCATTTCATCCCTTCGGTGAATAAATTAACAAACTTAATAAAAAAAATCAGTACTGTATGCTCTATGCCAGACACTGCTGAGTGATAGGAATGCAAAGGCAAACATAACACATTTCCTTTGTTCAAAGAGCTCATGGTTCATTAAGGGATTCAGACAAATGGGCAAATAATCACAATCTAATGGGATGAATGCTATTATACCCATATGTACATGGTGCTAAGTGACCATAGCTATCAGATCCAACTCTGCCTGAGTAGGGAGTGGGTGGTCAGGGAAGCTTGCATACAATAAATACCCCTTGATCACTTACCATGTTCAGATAGTATGCTGAGGGATGGGGTTACAATGGAGATAAGAAAGCCCTCACAGGTCTTACCATCCTTAAAAAAGGAGGAGGAATTTGTCAGATGGAAGATTGTTAGTGACATTCCTAACAATGTTAGTGACATTCTCTTTGACCTAGAAGTTGTCCTTCTACTGCCCCTCCCCCGAGCAACTCAAATAAACTAAAAACAATACTCACCATAGCCCTGCTGCTAATTTCATTATTGGCAACCCTAATGATCCTAAATTCACACTTCACCTTGGCCAGCATAATACCAATCATCCTATTAGTGCTCACATTCTGAGAGGCCGCACTCAGACTATCCTTACTAGTGATAGTATCAAACATATACGGCACCGACTACGTACAAAATCTTAACCTCCTCCAATGCTAAAATTTATTGTTCCTATGATTATATTAATACCCCTGACTTGGCTATCAAAAAGTAATATAATTTGAATTAATGCTACTGCCCATAGCCTGCTAACTAGCCTCACAAGCCTGCTCCTCCTTAATCAGTTTAATGATAATAGCCTTAATTTCTCATTAATGGAATAATAAATAATTAGTGCTAAGACATGACTTGTTTAGAGAACTCCAAGAAGTTCAGTGTGCCTGGAAGAGGGGCAGAAAGTCAAAATGAAGAGAAAGAAAAACTAAATCACAAAAAATCCTGAATGAATGAATTGTACATTGTAAAAATGAGGAGCATTTGAAGTCTTTTCCTTGGGGTAGTAATGTAATCAAATTCCTATCTTATGAAGATAATTCTAGCATTGGTGTGGAAATGGATTAGAGCAGTGGCCCCAACCTTTTTGGCACCAGGGACAGGTTTCATGGAAGACAATTTTTCCATGGACGGGGTGGGGTGGGGAGCAGGGATGGTTCAGGCGGCAATGTGAGTGATGGGGAGCGATGGGGAGCGGCAGATGAAGCTTCTCTCACTCGCCCGCCACTCACCTCCTGCTGTGCGGTCCAGTTCCTAACAGGCTGCAGACCGATATGGGTCTGCAGCCCGGGGGTTGGGGACCCCTGGATTAGAGAAAGCTGAGATAGGAGGAAGGAGACCAATTAGAGATATATGTTAACTTTTGAGCTGAGGATTTGGATTAAAGGATGTGCAGTGGAGGGAAATTTTAAGAGACAGTCTAGAAGTAGAATTAATGAGATTTTGTGACCAAAATATAGGAACAGTCCACAAATGAAGGCTGAAGATGACTCTTGGACTTTTGCCTTAGGCATCTTGGTGAATAGTGGTGATATTAACAAAGGCAATGGAAGGAGCAGAAGATTGGTGGATGGTGTGAGGAGGGGAAGATAATGAATTCCACTTTGAAGATATTAAGTTTGAAGTAGTGGCCTGATATTATAAATGCCAGAAAGCAATTGAATAACTGGGTCTGCAACTCAGGAAACAGGAACTAAGATATATAGATTTATTTAGAACACATCAACCAGGGAATGGAAGACAAGAAGTTAGGATTACTCAGGGAGAATGTTTAGAAATTTTAGAGGAAGACTAGGTTGATGCCTGGGCAAATTTGGAATGTAGTTGAGCAAAGAGAACCCATGGAAGTAGAGTGACAGGTAAAAAGACAGGTAAAAGATTTTTTAAAGAAAGGAAAGAAAGTATTTCTGAAAGGAAAGTGTAGACAATAATGCCAATTGTTGCAGAAGTGAAGTAAAATAAAAACGAGGAGTAGATTTTAGATTTGGCAACTTGATGTCTGTAATAGTTTTGGGTATAGGTGAGGAGATAAGTATAAAAAGCCAGGAGGGTGGAGGAAAGAATGGAAGATGAAGAAATAGTTGATGTATGTTGCTTTTTCCAAAAGTTTGGCTATTAAGGAGAAAAGAATGATAGCTAGAGGAATTCTCAGAGCAGAGGTTAACTTTTGTTTGTTTGCTTAATTATTGTTTATTTTATTCCAGGTGGGAAAGAACTGAGTATATTTACTTATAGACAAGGTACAGTCATGGAGAATAAGTTCCTACGGGGTTGTGAGAGGATTCATGGAGCAAGAACATACTGGAGGCAGGAGATGATGAAATTTAAAGAAGAGCCAGAGGGATTAGCTCACTGGCTTTCAAACTTGTCTGTGCCTTAAGTTCACTGGAAAGCTCGAATGCAATGCCAATGCTGAGACCCTGTTCTGAATTTCCGAGACTGGGGCCAGGGAATGGATACTTTTTAATAGCTTTGCAGATAACTCCAACATATAGTCAGCATTTCCTAAAACAAATAAGACGTATCCAAACTCATCAAAGTGTTAAAGGGTGAGGAATATTTCCAAGGCTAGAACATCATGAAGGGAGTTTGAGATGATCCTCTCTCAATTCTAGGCACTAATCAGGACTTTATTTTTTTTCTGGCATCTGACAAGTTACAGAAATAAGATATGGAGGCCATGAAAGAGGTCCAGAGAAGCACAAAAGAATAACAAAGTTGAAGTACTTGTCCTCCAGGGCCCAGGGGTGTCAAGGAATTTCTCTGGTCATATGAATGGCTTTGAGATGATGAAAAATATGTTTGAAGAGGATATTCTTTTTAGAAAATATAGAGAAAATAGATATAGAAAGGGAGTAAATGACTTCTAGGGAACTTTTTGATCCTTGGGAAAACTTTTATATTGAATAAGCCCCATAAAGTTCCTGTCATTTCTGAAAGGAAATAATAAGACAGAGCTCTCACTCCAAAACATTCCCTCAACACACACACATGGAGAAAGGGAGCTAAACCTAAAACAAAAAAACCATATTTGGGATTTTTATTAGTTATGAATATGTTTGTCTATAGGCAGCAGAAAATATGACTTCACTGACTTAGCAAATAGGAATCGCTTATGTAATATGACCATCGAAGTAGCTGTTAGTGTTGGTTCAATGACTTGATAAGAAACCTCATGATTCACTTGCTTTGCCTTTTGTTTTTTCATCCCACGCTCAACACCTTATGTTGTAAGATAAGCACTCCTCTTCCTGGCACCAACGCACATTCAAGGCTAGGAAAGGAAGGAAGGGCAGGAGGTTATGCAGGCTGTGACTTTTCTATTTTATCAGAAAAGAAAAATCTCCCTCAGGGACTTCTGCTCCCTGGCAGAGAATGCTAGCTGCTTACCCAACATTTGAACTCCCATAGTCCTCAATGACAGAACCCAATTTTATTTTGGGTGTCACTGTGCTCAGCTAAAAGACTATATGTCCCAGCTTTCCTTGCAGCTAGGGCTAGTCAATAAGACAACAGGGGGTTTCCCTGGTGGTGCAGTAGTTGAGAGTCCGCCTGACGATGCAGGGGACGCAGGTTCGTGCCCCGGTCCGGGAAGATCCCACATGCCATGCCGTGGAGCGGCTGGGCCCGTGAGCCATGGCCGCTGAGCCTGCGCGTCCGGAGCCTGTGCTCCGCAACGGGAAAGGCCACAGCAGTGAGAGGCCGGCATACCACAAAAAAAAAGAGTAGCGGGGAGGTCAGTATATACGTGATTTTGGTGAAGGGGGATAAGTGTAATCAAGCACCCATTTTGGCAAAAGGTTGCTGCTAGTCATGAGGAGCAGACGTCACCATTAATAATTTTAGTGCTTTTCTAGATATGAGAAGATGCAAGAAACTGGGGTCATAAAATTGTCTTCTGAAAATACCTATCTGAAGACCTATTCAGCTGGTTTTCCCAGAGCACAGAGTGTCTCATTCCTGATCTCAGCCTTGAACTTCTTTCAGGGTGTGTTGAAGGTCAGCGGCTGCAGTGGCGACTTCTTTCTTCCATAACCAAATGGCGAGCAACAATTTTTAGCTGGCAGGCTTTTTTTTTTGCGGTACGCGGGTCTCTCACTGTTGTAGCCTCTCCCGTCGCGGAGCACAGGCTCCGGACGCACAGGCTCAGCGGTCATGGCTCACGGGCCCAGCCGCTCCGCGGCACGTGGGATCCTCCCGGACCGGGGCACTAACCTGTGTCCCCTGCATCGGCTGGTGGACTCCCAACCACTGCGCCACCAGGGAAGCCCTGGCAGGCTTTTTTATACATATCAATTTATTAGAGAAATTACCTACCAAGTGGTTAATTTTGGCACAATGCATATACCCTGATGGGGTTGTGGCAAGAAGTCCCTCATGAATGCCATGTTTTTCTCTCAGAGAGAGTAGCATTTGAGGGCATTGCTACATTTATGCAAAGTTGAGTAGTTTGTCAGGGTGACTGCCAAGTGGCAGATCTTATCTGAAGTGCTTTTAACTATTCAGCATACTCCATATGTCTTCATTTTAATTTAATCTTGGAAGTCCTTGTTTCTGGACAGAATGCTAACCTGGGGGTGGGCTCTGCCCAGTGGCCTCCATTGTCACTTTGGGGTGTCTTTTCGTCATGTCACATGGCTACTGCCACTCCTCTTTCTATGGAACTATTTAAGCCTGTGAAACCCACCTCCTGTGGAACAGCTGTTTCTCTTCCCCACTTTTGTCTCCACTGAAGAGTCACTCAGCAGCTTCTGTGGATGTTTTTGAAGCTTTGGAGCCCAGTGAGGACTGAATTTTTCTCATGTTGCCTCAATCTTTTAGACTCTAAGCACAATTCCTTCTGCGCCACCTTTTCTGCAGGTGTGGGATACAGCTCTGCCATTACACTTTTCTTTTTAGAACTTCTAAGTTGTGTTTAATTTGCTGATTTTATTCATTCCTTTCTTTCTTTAAAACTGCAGGACCCCCCTGGCACAGGATGAGATACCTACATGTCCCTGAAGTTCATTCAGCTACTCTTCAAGTGTTTAAAAACATTCAGCCTGGGCTTCCCTGGTGGCGCAGTGGTTGAGAGTCTGCCTGCCGGTGCAGGGGACACGGGTTCGTGCCCCGGTCCGGGAAGGTCCCACATGCAAAAATTCAGCCTTTGGATAAGCTACCTCTATCCATTCACAGTTTGCTCCTTCACCCTGAGAACAGAATGAAATTTGGGCAGTGACTCTAGCACTTTCCACCTAAGCTTTAAATTAATAATTTAAAGGTAAATTCTCCCTAGTGTCAACATTCCAATACCTGGAATGTTGTTCGTTGCCTTGAAATTTAAAAGCAAAAATTTCTGCTCAACAATGCCTAAAAGGCCTATATATGGAGAAATTCTCTTTGTCTTAAAGTTGAATCCTTACCTCAGCTACAAGTACTTAGAGAAATTATGCCTTCTAGTCCAAGGTCAGGCTGTGGAGATATTGCATGCTGATACTTTGCACTGTTTTCCAGAACGCTGGTACCTTCAGCTTTGTCTCCATAGAAACAGCAGTTTACTGTGGCAAAGTTGCCATAAACTCATGTGAACCACTAAGGTGAAAAATCCAACATGGCTGAGCCTGACACCGAAAGCTGCGTACCTTGGTGATGACAGCTAAAAACTAAATAAAGGCGCAGTTGTTAAGACACAGCCACATGGCTCTGAATGGCCTCTCTAGGTTTTCAGGGTCCAAGCTGTGTACTTACTGAAGCCCACACCTAAATTCCCATGCCTTGGCCTCAGCTACAGACTCACCATGTCTTATTTTGGTCTGGTTCTCAGATTTCTAGCCCAATCCAATAGATGTTGTACACATCTATTTTTCCCCCCTGCCCAAGTATTGAACCACTTGAAAAAAGAAAAAAACAATAAGTTATAAACTGGATGTCTGTGTCCCCCTGAAACCTAATGCCTGAAGGGATGGTCCTAGGATGTGGGACCTTTGGGAGGTGATTAGGTCATGACAGTGGAGCCCTCATGAATGGGATTAGTACCTTCATATGAAAGAGAGCCCAGAGAGCTCATAGGATTATCACAGTAGCATAACAATGAACTCTATTGTGTGGGTGTTTTGGTAAATTTACATTGCATTTCTCTTGGGTAAACACTTGGAAAATGAAATCTTGGCTAATAGGGTAGGCACATGTTAAGCTTTAGAATGTATGACCAGTTTTCTGAAGGGATTTATAATTTATTTTATTTACAATTTATCCAAAGGGATTTACCAATTTATATTCCCATCACCAGTGTAGGAGAGCTCCAGTTGCTTTACATCCACATGAACACGTTTTTTTCAGTCTTTTTAATTTTGGCCATTCTGGTGTTTGTGTAGTCATATCTCTTTGTGCTTTTGATTTCCATTTTCATGATGACTAATGATTATAAACATGTTTTCATATTCTTACCAGCCCTTAAATATCCTTTTTTGTGAAGTACATTCTCAAGCATCTCCTCCAATTTTCTGGGCTAGTTTGATGTCTCTGGGTTGTTTGATGTTTGCTTATTCATTTGTAGGAGTTCTCTATACATTTTGTATTTGCATCCAGACCCAGGACATCTCTCTCAGTACCACAATGAGTCCATACATAAGCATCCTGGATGTACAGGGAGTTATACCACCTTTTAGGGTAAAAATTTTGACCATCAGGGGACAAGAGTTGATAGGTTAATGTGTTCCCTTTTTATCTTACTTGGACAAGCATCCTGAAAGCATGCTGTATAGTCTTAGTCAGTCCCATGGAATTGAGACACCAGTTGTCTGCATCAGAGGCCAAGTCAATAATTTACCCTTAAACTCCAATATCAAAAGCATTCTTCCAAGACTTTTTTAAGAGCTGCCTCCCCTCAGACAATTTATCCTTTTGTTGAATTTCTTTAAATATCACATAGTATTTTTTTAATGAACAGTTCAAATTTATTCACCCTTAACTTCCACACAGCAATAGATATGTTTGAAAATGCATTTGCTATATTTACAGCACTGTGCTCAGCCCTTTACATGTATATCAGCAAATTCTCACACACACACAAAATAATTACTGTTATTAGCTCTATTTTACAGATAAGAACTTTGTACGTAGCAGTTTAGTAACTTACTCAAGGTTGTGTAGCTAGTATGAACTGAAACAGGAAACCAAACTCAGATCTTTTTTCAAAACTCCTGTTTGAGGGACTTCCCTGGTAGTCCAGTGGTTGAGAGTCCACCTTCCAATGCAGGGAATGCAGTTTCGGTCCCTGGTCGGGGAACTAGGACCCCACATGCCACGAGACAGCACGAGTGCCACAACTGGAGAGAGGCCTGTGGGCTGCAACAAAAAATTTCGCATGCTGTGTCTCGGACCCGATGCATCCAAATAAACAAATAAGTAAATATTTTTTTAAAATAAAGCTTTTGAAAATAAAATCCTGTTTGATTAATTACAATGTTCTGCTGCTTTACTTTGATTGTAGTTCTACATCCAAACATGATAAATTTGCTGCTGATATCACATGACATAGTTTTCAGTGTGTTCCCTAAGGCTTCTTCTCATTATTTTCATATGTTAATGAGGAGGAGGAGAAGGATAAAGATGAGGATGATGACAATGAATCACTTAGTCTGATATCCCTTATAAAAGAAAAAGTAAGGAAATCTCTGGGGGAAAATCTCATTCACCTCAAGAGGAACAGATGGCTCAAGCTTACAAGGAGCTACGCAAACACAGCTAGGAAACTGGAGCCTTTTCTAAGCATACAGTGGGCTAATAAAGAAAACAAACATTTACTAACCAGTGTTGAATGAGATAACAGGAAAAAGAACTGCAGCCATAATCATAGGGCTTTGGGCAAGCCAGGGAGAACATAAAGGGAATCTTATCCTATAGCAACATGGTTAGTTTCCCATTTGCCCATCCTGAGAATGTTTAATCTCTATTTTACTACTGTTGGCTCACTGAAGACAGAGATTGGAGTGAAAGGACCAAAGACTTTGGGGCTGCACATACTTGGGTTTAATACCCGGACTTGGCCACTTACCAGCTGTATGTCTTTGCGGAAGCTGCTTGATGTCTCTATGGCTCAATTTTCTCATCTGAAAAATGAAACTAATAAAAGCCTGGCTTTGCTGGGATTTTGCGGAGGTAGGTGTCTGGAATTGTTTCCTTGGCAAACATAATGAAATGATAATTTGCATGCAAGAGTTTTATTGGGCTGTTTTCAGGATCACCACCTGTAGGGGAGCAAGGGAAGCAAGTTTGGGCTGAGCAAGAAGCTGACGGCCTGGGCAGTTGCAACACAAACCTCAGCTGATCCTGTAGGAGCTCTAGAGCTGAGATGACCCTTAAGAGTTGCCCTGCCTGAGGCAAAAGGTCAGGTTTTTATACCCCACCTCTCCCTGTGGACCAGAAGTTGGATGTGGGTTGTGTCCAGTGGGGAGTTTCTGACCTTGGGCTAGGTGGCTCTCTTTAGCTTAAGCAGATTACCCAAGAGCTGACACTCTCAAGGGATGGCCAAATGAGTGCTTCCGTTGTGAAGGGGGGTCTAAGTAGTGGCCCACAGTATCCACTAGAGTAGGTAAAGCCCCAATCCCATGACTCAGTAGCTGCCTCTTCACCCTAACTCTCCTTCCCAGAGTCTCACTGTGCTTTTCCTTAAGACACTGTAATTGAACTTTGAGCTGCCACCGTTGGCGTCTACCCTAGGGATCGTCCGTCTTCCTGGCCCCATTCCCAGCTTCTTTTCCTGAGGTGACAGCATGTCTTTGAGGCAAGACCCAGTCACTCAATTCAGAGACTATCTTTGAGAAGTTCCTGAGAGCTACCACCTTTTAAAGCCTACATCCTGGAGCTGTTTATCTTGAGAGTCTTTGAACATTTCTGCTCATCTCTTCTTTACTTCAGATACTAGAGTTCAATTTCCAAACATGAACCTGGCACAAGTCAGACAGCACAAAAAAACTGCCAATAGCCAGAAAATCAGGTAAAAATCAACAAAACAAGCCCCACTGAATGTATCTGCACGGAGGTCAGGCCATTTCCCATAATAGAGTCAGAAGAATAAGAGAACTGGCTGGGAATAGCTAGCTAGCTGACAGATGGTACACTTCTCACATGGCCCCAGGGCTGAATGAGTATTATTTTGTATATTATGTGAACCCTTCCAAAGCATCAGTGCTGGTTTGATTAGTGACAGCTAATATTTATCAAGCCCTTCCCATGGGTCCTGTGGGTTATCTCATTTTCTCCTCACTGTAACTGGGTGGGGTTCCTGTGAGGAGGGGAATACTAGTTTCTCCATTTTGTACCTGAGGAAATTGAGGCTTAGAATGAATTTAGTTTTCTAGGGTCAATGAGATTTGAATCGAGGTAGTCTGACTCTTAACATCTATGTGGGAATTATGGCCTAAAACAATAGGAGAGGTGCAGAGTCCAGTAGCTGCTCCCTCAGATCCAGGAATGATCTCTTTGTGTCAGGGAGGAACACATGGTATATAGTGGGTTGAATAGTGTCCCCACCAAAATTCAAGTCTAGCCAAAACTTCAGAATGCAATCTTATTTGGAAACAGGGTTAAAATTAGCTAAGGATCTAAGATAAAATAATCCTGGATTTAGGGTGGGCCCCAAATCCAATGACTGGTGTCATTAGAAGATGAGCAGAGGACACAGAGAGACACACAGAAGGAAAGTCCATGTGAAAACAGAGGCAGAGATTGGATTGATGTGATCACAAGCCAAGGAATGCTCGGGGCCACCAGAAGCCAGAAGAGGCAAGGAAGGATTCTTCCCTAAAGTCTCCAGAGAAAATATGGCTCTGCTGATACTTTGATTTCAGATATCTATGCTCCAGAGCTGTGCAAAATAAATTACTGTGGTCTTCAGCCAGCAAATTTATGTAATTTGTTATGCCAGCCCTAGGAAATTGACACGTGGTATAATAGAAACAGACCTAAACTGGAAACCATTCTTGTTCTTCTGTAAAATGAGGAGTTTGGTTTAAATGACCTCTAAAATCCCCCTCATCTTTGTCAGTGTATGATCCTAAATCATGCCCTTCCCCAAAATAATCTTTGCACCAGCCATTTAATATCACAGTTACTCAGATCCTTCAATACACCTTTTAAAATGGCATTTCTTCTACAAATCTCTTAAGTAAAATGTAATCTAAAATGACTTCAGTTTTGAAAATACTCTTCATTTGTTCTTGCCATCTCTTCACTTCCTAATACAGGCACTTATAGCACAGATGACAGCATCAAAAATTAATACAAGCATTTGAATTTGCCTGAGTTTGTTGCTTTTCAATGGGCTATGTCAGTAATGATTAGATTCTAGAGAGAAATTGACTCTCAGAAGTAATCACACCAATAACCTACAAAAGGCTGAAGAGTATGAAATGCAGGACTTTTCACAGTACAGATAATGCCCATGTAAATGTTCTTCCTTACTTAAACTTCTGCAAGATAAGACAGTGACCAACACCTCCTCATTATGGGGGCAGCAAAACTAAAACAAGGCAAAAGTAGATTTCTACCCGTAAAACATTTTGCTTCTCAGTGGCCCCACAACTAAATCTAGATATGGATCATACTCCTTCACTTTAGAGATCCTGTTTACATGCCATTGGCTGAATGCTAAAAGCAACAGGGAGCTGAAGAAAAGAAAAGTTAATTAACTTGTCCAAGGTCACCCAGTCAATAAGTAAAGGAACCAGATTCAAAGTTAAGACAGTCTGACTCCAGAGTGTGTGCGCTTAATCCCTACTGTACTTCCACAACATCCCCATACTATGATTTGGAGAATGGATTTGATGGAATCAAGAATGAAGAAAATGAGACCAGTTAAGAGACTGATGTAATTTTCCAGGCAAGAAGTGTTACACACTTGAATTAAAATAGAAGTAATACTGTAGAGGGAGTAGATTGCAACATTAAGGAGGTAGAAGTTAGATAGACTGATTTGCAGGAGAGAGAGGGTTGAGATATATGACATCCTGGTTTGCTTCTTGGTAAGTGAATAAATGGTCGTGTTATTCACTTAGGTAGGGAGCACAAGAGGAGAAGAGATAAGCTTGAGTACAGATAATGTGTTCAGTTTTGGACACACCAATTGTATCTCCATTCCTGTGGAGATGTTCAGTAGATGTCTAAATGGTATATATCTTACTCCCAATTTTTACATGTCTCCAGATTTTCTTGGCTTCTCCTGCTTCCCAAGCACTTGGCCACTTTCTCAGTGGAGAACCTGAACTGCTTGCTACCCTGTCTCTCAACACTGCTGGCAGTTCCAGTCACTGTTAGTGAAGGCCAGGCTCTGGCAGTCTCCATTGTCCCCAGAACAGTGGGAGCCACTGCAGCTCTGGCCTCCAAACCTGGCCTGAATGCATCTGGAGGTGATGGTTTCTCTACCACTCTGGACTCAGATGAAGTACTACCCTGGGAGATCGGCTTCCCCAACAGCTTCCCATAACCTGGAAGTATAGGAAGTAAATGGTCCAGGTGGCGAAATTTGACTAATAAAAGACAAAAAATGGAGAGAGCCATCAGATACCTTATTCTTTCTGCTTTCCCATGACAACTGTTTCATGGCACAATGGTTCCAACATCTTATCTGGAGACATCCCCTGGAGAACAAGCAAAAGAACAGTGCTTTTTTGGAGGCTGTACCAACCTGGCCATGTTACAAATTGTATTTGTTTTCCCTTTTTTTCTTTTCCCCTCATTCTTGATTTCCTGGATTGTACCTCCTCCCTGAATAAAGTATTAGCTTGTAAGCTTTGTCTTTGCCTCTGTTTTCCAGGGAGCTTTGGTTATACCAATTGGTACAAGAAGTGGCTCTGGAAAGCAGACACTTAGCATGAGGTTTTGACAATGTTCTTTCCACCTCTATAAAGTCAGTAAGAAGTTACTGCTGGAGTAAGTGTGATGGCAAAACTCCTCTGGCATGTAGAACATAACAAATACTAAAGCTTTCACATGTATTTAATTGGGACAAGATGCAGGTGGAAGGGAAGGAGAAAAGAGATCAAGGGCATGCTACACTATGTTGGTATAACGGCAAGAATAATTACAAGTTGTGCTGTAAAGTAAGTACTTTTTTCCCCCCTAACTTCCAGGGCTTTATTATTTTTTTTTTTGAATTTTATTTTAACATCTTAATTGAAGTATAATTGCTTTACAATGGTGTGTCAGTTTCTGCTGTATAACAAAGTGAATCAGCTATACATATACATATATCCCCATATCTCCTCCCTCTTCCATCTCCCTCCCACCCTCCCTATCCCATCCCTCTAGGTGGTCACAAAGCACCGAGCTTATCTCCCTGTGCTGTGCAGCTGCTTCCCACTAGCTATCTATTTTACGTTTGGTAGTATATATAAGTCCATGCCACTCTCTCACTTCGTCCCAGCTTACTCTTCTCCCTCCCCGTGTCCTCAAGTCCATTCTCTATGTCTGCATCTTTATTCCTGTCCTGTCCCTAGGTTTTTCAGAACCTTTTCTTTTTTAATTCCATATTTATGTGTTAGCATACAGTACTTGTTTTTTTCTTTCTGACTTTGAAGTAAGTACTTTTGAGAGCACTGAAGATCTTGCAAAAAATATAAACAATAATTCCAGAGTAGTTAATTTCCATCTTAAGGAATACTGTGAATGTTAGGGTACCTTTGTGGCAATTTTAAAGGGGATGCCTGTCAACTGCAGCCTCAGGGCATGCTCTGCTGAAATATCAAGTCTAGGATCAAACTATAAGTTTGGCTGTGTTACAAACAAGGCTTAATGCATAGATTGACAGGTTTTCTATGTCAAAGTCAAGGCCCTCACAGGGAAACAGTATACCTTGAGACATGGGATGACAACATTTGGGTTGGACTAATCTGAGCATCTTATACTTGTAAATTCCCCAAGATCCTTCTAGCAAGGAATACAGCCTTCTTTCCCTTGCCAGAGAAGAATAAATTTCTTTTCTGGAAACTGTAGAAAACATCATCTGAATGAGGTTACCTGTAATATAATGTTAGCTTCCAAGTTTCACCTCGCTACTCCTCTTTGGCTTCAGGCCAATAAACAGGGCCTTATGTCAGCACAGCCTGAGCAGGGAAACATAGCCTCTGTTTCAGGAAAGATAGCCAAAACATGTCAAAATAATCAAGTGGCATGACTACTATGTACCAGTAGGAAAGGGGAGAATATTTCTGAAAGGAGATATTTAGGGTATTATATCGTGGTATGGAGAAAACTGGAGCAGGATGAATAGAAAAGAATTTATTGACATGGGGAGAATTCTCTCATGACTTGGGATTTAATATTCTTTCCTGGAAAGATACATGTGTGCCAAGTGTGCCAATTTCATGGGGCTGGCATGTTGGTGAAGTTTTCAAGCAAAGACATTTGCTTAAAGCTGGTTCTTATATTTTGTTGGGATGACTCCTTGAAGCTAGGCATGACAATGACCTTCAATAGATGAAATAGAGATGACAGAATCTCCTTGGCTCAAGATTGAGGAAGGAGTCAGAACGCTCAGGGATATAGAGTATGAGGATGCGTTTGCATGTAAAACCCCAAATCCATCACTTGACAGTGTTGCCACAGGAGTAGTCAGAAGATGGTTGCTTCACCAAGGCAATCAAGAAGGACCAGAATCATAGGACTTCCCTGGTGGTCCAGTGGTTAACACTCCACACTCCCAATACAGGGGGCCTGGGTTCGATCCCTGGTCAGGGAACTAGATCCTGCATACCACAACTAAGAGGGTGCATGCTGCAACTAAAAGATCCAGGATGCCACAACTAAAAAAGATTCCACATGCTGTAATGAAGACCCCACGTGCTGCAACTAAGACCCAGCACAGCCAAATAACAACTAACTAACTGAATAAATAAATAAATATTTTTTAAAAATGAAGGAAGGACAAGAATCTTTAAAAGGCTTGGTAGCATTCTCTTCTCTTAGTCAGGTTTGACAAAAGGGTAATTCTGCCATGGAACTGGACTTCCTTTTAACAATGAGTATGATGGGTTTCTGGAAAGTCAGAGGCCAGAAGTAATATTAAATCTCAGAAGGCAAGTAGACATATGTGTTATTTATATATTGCTAAGTGCATTTATTAATTCTAACAGTTTATCTTCAGATTCTATATATAAAATAATCTTTTCTGTACAAAATGAGAGTCATATTACTTCTTTTCCAGTCCTCATTATCTTTTATTTCCTTTTGTTGCCCTATTGCTTAGGCTTGAAACTTTATCTTTCTTATAATGCTAACATCTTTATCTCATCCTTGAGCATGGGGGAAAATATTTCAGTGTTTCACAATTAAATGTGATGTTTGCTGTTGATTTTTTGTAGATATCTATATCTAGGTTAAGAAAGTTCCCTTGTCTCCCAAGTTTGCTAAGAGTTTTTCTTATTATTATTATCATTATTATTAATCAATGTTAAATTTTAAATCTTTTTTCTGAATTTATCACAATGATTTTTCACCTTCTGTTAATGTGGTGAATTACCTTCATTGTTCTTAAATGTTAAAATATCTTTACATTCTTGGGTTAAAATCAGTATTTTTGTGATGTATTTCTGTTTTGTACCTCTGGATTTTATTTGCTTTTTTAGTTTAAGATTTGACACCTTTCCATGAGAAACACTGACCTTAACTTTCCTTTCTAGTACTGTCTTTGTCACATTTTGGTATTGTGTTAATACTGGCCTCAAAATAAATTGGGTAGAAGAATCAATATTGTTAAAATGACCATACTACCCAAGGCAATCTACATATTCAATGCAATCCCTATCAAATTACCAATGGCATTTTTCACAGAACAAAATTTTTAATTTGTATAGAAACACAAAAGACCCCAAATAGCCAAAACAGTCTTCAGAAAGAAGAAGGAGCTGGAGGAATTGTGCTCCTTGACTCCAGACTATACTACAAAGCTACAGTAATCAAGACAATATGGTTCTGACACAAAAACAGACATGTAGGTTAATGGCACAGGATAGAAGGCCCAGAAATAAAACTACATTCTTATGGGCAACAAAAAAAAGCAAGAATATACAATGGAGAAAATACAGACTCTTCAAAAAGTGGTGAGGGAAAAAGTGGTGCTGGGAAAACTGGACAGCTTCAAAAAGTGGTGCTGGGAAAACTGGACAGCTACCTGTAAAAGAATGAAATTAGAACATTCTCTAACACCATATACAAAAATAAACTCAAAATAGATTAAAGGGCTTCCCTGGTGGCGCAGTGGTTGAGAGTCCACCTGCCGATGCAGGGGACGCAGGTTCGTGCCCCAGTCCGGGAGGATCCCACATGCCGCGGAGTGGCTGGGCCCGTGAGCCATGGCCGCTGAGCCTGCATGTCCGGAGCCTGTGCTCCACAACTGGAGAGGCCACAACAGTGAGAGGCCCGCGTACTGCAAAAATAAACAAATTAAATTAAATAGATTAAAGACCTAAATGTAAGACAAGATACTAGAAAAATTCCAGAGGAAAATATAGGCAGAACATTCTTTGAAAAAAATCACAGCAACTTTTTTTTTTAATCCAACTCCTAGAGTAATGAAAACAAAAGCAAAAAAAAAAAAAAAAAAAAAAAGGTGACCTAATTAAATTTAAAAGTTTTGCACAGCAAAGAAAACCATCAACAAAACGAAAAGACAACCTATGGAATAGGAGAAAATATCTTCAAATGATACAACAAAGAGATTAATTTCCAAAATATATGAACAGCTTATACAGCTCAATAAAAAAAAACAATTGAATCAAAAAATGGACAGAAGACCTAAATAGACGTTTATCCAAAGAAAACATACACATGGCCAATAGGCACATGAAAAGATGCTCAACACTGCTAACTTTCAGAGAAATGCAAATCAAACCTACAATGAAATATCACCTCACACTGCTCAGAATGGTCATGATTAAAACGTCTATAAATAATAAATGCTGGAGAGGGTGTAGAGAAAAAGGAGCCTGCCTATGCTATTAATGGGACTGTAAATTGGTGCAGCCACTATGGAGAACAGTATGGAGGTTCCTTAATAAACTAAAAATAGAGTTGCCATATGATTCAGCAATCCCACTCTTGGGCATATATCTGGAAAAGAAAAAAACTCTAATTTGAAAAGATGCAGGCACCCTAATATTCACAGCAGCACTATTTACAGTAGCCAAGACATGGAAGCAACATAAATGTTCATCGACAGATGAATGGATAAAGAAGATGTGGTATATATACGCAATGAACTATTTCTCAGCCATAGAAAGAATGAAATAATGCCTTTTGCAGCAACACGGATGGACCTAGAGATTATAATACTAAGTGAAGTGAGTCAGACAGAGAAAGACATTATTTTAGACTCCACATATATTACTTATATGTAATATAAGTAATTTATTACTTATAATATAAGTAATATATTACTTATAAGTAATATATTACATGTGGAATCTAAAATAATGATGCAAATGAACTTATTTATAAAACAGAAAAGACTCACAGACATAGAAAACAAACTTATGGTTTCCAAAGGGGAAAAGGGGGAGGGATAAGTTAGGGATTTGAGATTAACAGATACACACTACTATATATAAAATAGATAAACAACAAGGTTCACTGTATAGCACAGAGAACTATATACAATATCCTGTAATAAAACATAATGGAAAAATATGCATAAGGATATATATTCTTTTACATATATTCTCTCTCTATATATATATGTATATGTGTAACTGAATCACTTTGCTGTACAGCTGAAACATTGTGTTGTATGCCTGAATCAACTATACTTCAATTTAAAAAATAATCAATAGCAAAAAAAAAAACATCAAAAAGAAGCAAACTCTTTCCCTTTCTAATCTCTGAAAAATTTTGTGTGACATTGGTATTACTTCCTCTTTAAATATTTGGAACAATTCATCAATGAGACCATCTAGATCTGGATATTTCTTCATGACAAAAAACTCTAATAGTGGGTTCAGTTTTGATCATTGTTTTATGACTGTGGCTAGGTCCTTTTTCAATGGATATTTCCAATTCATAGTGAAAAGTTTTAGCATTACGTTCTTGATAATATATTATTATTTTTTATTGTCTGTGGGGACTGTAGTGATTTCTCCTTTTTATTCCTGAAATTGGTAGTTTATGCATTCTCTTTTTTTTCTTGATCAGTCTTGCTCAGGGCTGTTTAATTGCATTACTCATTTTGTACACCCTGATTTTGAATTTTTTCTGTTGAACATTTTATTTCACTTAATTGATTTTGACATATATTTATTATTTATTTTTCTTTGATTTGATATTATCTTTCTATTTATTTTGATGAAATGTTGGATCATTTATTTTATGCCTTTATGCCTTCTTCACTAATATATGTATTTACATCTATAAATTCTTCATTTCTAAACACTGTTTCTGCTTTATGCCATATTTTGGCATGATATATTTTCATTGAAATTAAGTTACAA
The DNA here is from genome assembly GCF_003676395.1 of Aethalodelphis obliquidens. Classification (NCBI taxonomy): domain Eukaryota; kingdom Metazoa; phylum Chordata; class Mammalia; order Artiodactyla; family Delphinidae; genus Aethalodelphis; species Aethalodelphis obliquidens. The sequence goes on from NW_020837968.1 coordinate 25,736,972, forward strand.
ATACTTTCAAATATTTATTTCAATTCTTCTTTTGAATTATTTGTTACTTAAAAGCTTACTGATTTATATTCCTAACATTTGTAAATTTTCTGGTTGTATTTTTGTTGATGAATTTAAGTTTAATTGCACTACAATTTAAGAATGCACTTTCAGTTATTTTAATTCTTGGATATGTATTGAGGCTTGCTTTCTAATGCAACATATGAAGAGTTTTGGCAAATGCTCATGTGCATTCTGTAATTCTTGACCATAGTGTTATCTTTAGGCAAAGTATGTAATGTTCACATTTTATATATTGTTACTATTATTCTATCTCTTGGTTCTTGCATCTTTTGTAAGATATGTGTTAAAATCCCCCAAATTGATTAAGATTTATGTATTTATTTTATTCTTCCTTTCTCGTAATCTCTTTGTCTGGTTTTGGTATTAGGATAATGCTGGTCTCATAGAATGAGTTATGAGGTGTTCCCTCTGTTTTTATTTTTGGAAGAGATTGTAAAAAATTGGTATAATTTCTTCCTTAAATGTTAGGTAGAATTCACTAGTGGAACCATCTGTGCCTGTTACTTTCTATTTTGGAAGATTATTAATTGTAGATTCAATTTTGTTAATAAACATCAGTCAATTCAAATTATCTATTTCTTCTTGTGTGAGTTTGGTAGATTGTATCTTTCAAGGAATTGGTTCTTCTTTTAAGTTATTAAAATTGTGGATATAAGATTTCATATATTTGAAGACGTTCATAATATTTTTTTATTATTCTTTTCCCTTTCAATGTCTATGGCATCAGTAGTGATGACCCCTTTTCATTTCAAATATTAATAATGTCTACTTTAAAATAAAACATCCAGTTATCTCACCAGCAAAGTTAGTTTATTCAGGAACAGCCAGAGAAATTGCAATTTGTGAAGCACTAGCTATGGCAAGCCATGGGCAAATACAGAGAAAAAAGGAGGGGAGCTTGCTCTTATAGGGAAAAGAAGGAGATGGGAAGGTCTGTTCAAAATGAAAGTTCATTAGAGGAATGTAAGAATTCAGGGTGGCCATGGCTTCCCATTGGCTGAGTTGTGTCATTTTTCATTGGCTGAACTTGTTGCTGGGAGAGATGAAAATCTTCCTTCCTCTTCCTAGAGAAGTAGAAACACCTTCATGTTAAAGGTGCAAGGTGCGTCTCTTCCTGTTTGAGGAAATTGACACCAAACAAAAGAGGTAGAACATGAGAACTCCTTCAACAGACTTTCCTGACCAACTTTAATTGAGGTTTAATTTATTAATTTTCACAGTCATTTGTGTCTCCTTTGTTATCTTGATTATAGTGGCTAGAGATATAACAATTTTATTGAACTTTTCAAGGAATTAGCTTTTGGATTTGTTGATTTTCTCTATTAATATCTTGGTTTTGATTGTATTTATTTCTGCTCTGATTTTCATAATTTCTTTTCTTCTTTCTACTTTGAATTTATTTATCTATTTATATTGAAGTATAGTTGATTTACAATGTTGTGTTCGTTTCTGATTTACAGCATAGTGATTCAGTTTATATATATATATATATATATATATATATATATATATATATATATATTCTTATGGATAGTTTTTCCATTATGGTTTATTATAGAATATTGAATATAGTTCCCTGTGCTATACAGTAGAATCTTGTTATATGTATCTAATTTATACATATTAGTGTGTATCTGTTCATCTCAAATCACTAATTTATCCTTTATCCCACACCCTTTCCCCTTTGGGAAACAACCAACCATACTGTTCTCCATAGCGGTTGCACCAATTTACAATCCCATTAATAGCATAGGCAGGTCCCCTTTACTCTACACCCTCTCCAGCATTTATTATTTATAGACTTTTTAATGATGGCCATTCTGAGCAGCGTGAGGTGATACCTCATTGTAGGTTTGATTTGCATTTCTCTGAAAGTTAGCAATGTTGAACATTTTTCATGTGCCTATTGGCCATGTGTATGTTTTCTTTGGATAAACGTTTATTTAGGTCTTCTGTCCAGTTTTTGATTGGATTGTTTTGTTGTTGCTGTTTTTGTTGTTATTGAGTTGTATGAGCTGTTCGTGTATTTTGGATTTTAAGCCCTTGTCAGTTGCATCATTTGCAAATACTTTTCTCATATTCCATAGGTTGTCTGTTCATTTTGTTGATGGTTTCCCTTGCTGGGCAAAGTCTTTTAAGTTTGATTTGGTCCTGTTTGTTTAGTTTTGCTTTTATTTCTGTTGCCTTAGGACAACAACCAAAGAAAACATTGCTACAATGTGTGTCAGAGAATGTTTTGCCTATATTCTCTTCTAGGAGTTTTATGGTGTCCTGTCTTATATTTAAGTCTTTAAGCCATTTTGAATTTATTTTGGGGTATAGTGTGAGGTAGTGTTCTAACTCCATTGATTTACATGCAGCTGCCCAGGTTTCCCAGCACCATTTGTTAAAGACATGGTCTTTTCTCCATTGTATATTCTTGCCTCCTCTGTCATAGATTAATTGACTGTAGATGTGTGGGTTTATTGGGGGACTCTCTATTCTGTTGCATTGGCCTATATGTCTGTTTTTGTGCCACTACCATGCTGTTTTGTTTACTGTAGCTTTGTGGTATTGTCTGAAGTCTGAGAGGGTTATTCTTCCAGCTTTGTTCTTTTTCTTCAAGATATCTTTGGCAATTCTGGGCCTTTTAAGGTTCAATATAAAATTTAGGATTATTTGTTCTAGTTGTGTGAAAAATGTCATGGGTAATTTGATTGGGGTCCATTAAACGTGTAAATTGCTTTGGATAGTATGACCATTTTAACAATATTAATTCTTGCAATCCAAGAGCATGTGATATATTTAAATTATTTTGAATCATCTTCAGTTTTCTTTATCAATGTTTTATTGTTATCAGTATATAAGTCTTTCAGCTCCTTGGTCAGGTTTATTCCTAAGTACTTTTTATGTGATTTTTAAATCTTTATTTATTTATGTATTTATTTTTGGCCATGCTGCATGGCTTGTGGGATCTTAGTTCCCTGACCAGGGATTGAATCCAGGCCCTGGGAGTGAAATCACTGTGTCCTAAGCACTGGTCCATCAGGGAATTTCCTTAATTCTTTTTTTGGCTGTGTTGGGTCTTCATTGCTGTGTGTGGGCTTTCTCTAGCTGTGGTGAGCTGGGGCTACTCTTCATTGCAGTACACTGGCTTCTCATTATGGTGGCTTCTCTTGTTGCAGCACGTGGGGCCTAGAGTGTGTGGGCTTCAGTACTTTACAAGTGGTGCACAGGCTCAGTAGTTGTGGTTCATGGGCTCTAGAGAACAGGTTCACTATTTGTGGCACTTGGGCTTAGTCGCTTCATGGCATGTGGGATCTTCCCAGAGCAGGGATCAAACACGTGTCCCCTGCATTGGCAGGTGGATTCTTAACCACTATGCCACCAGGGAAGTCTCCCTTTATGTGATTTTAAAAGGGTTTTTTTTTTTTTACATTCTCCTTCTGATGTTTCATTGTTAGTATAAAGAAATGCAATGGATTTCTGTATGTTAATTTTGTACCTTGCTACCTTACTTAATAATTTTGTCAGTTCTAGTAGTTTTTATGTGGAGTCTTTAAGATTTTCTATATATAGTATAATGTCATCTGCATATAATGACAGTTTTACCTCTTCCCTTCCAATTTGGATACACTTTCTTTCTTTTTCTTGTCTGATTGCTGTGGCTAAGACTTCCAAAACAATGTTGAGTAGAAGTGGTGAGAGTGAGCATTCTTGTCTTGTTCCAGATTTTAGTGGGAAGGCTTTCAGCTTTTCCCTGTTGAGTATTTGTTGGCTGTGGGTTTGTCATAAATAGCTTTTATTATGTTGAGATATTTTCCCTCTAAATCCACTTTGGCAAGAGTTTTTAATCATTAATGGATGTTGAATTTTATTAAATGCTTTTCCTGCATCTGTTAAGACATCATGTGCTTTTTGTCTTTTCTTTTGTTGATGTGGTATATCATGTTGATTGATTTGCATATTCAACCTTGTGACCCTAGAATGAACCCAACTTGATCATGGTGTATGATCTTTTTCATGTGTTGTTGGATTCAGTTTGCTAATATTTTGTTGAGGACTTTTGCACCTATATTCCTCAAACTTATTGGCCTGTAATTTTCTTTTTTGGTAGTGTCTTGTCTGGTTTTAGTACCAGGGTGATGATGGCTTCATAGAATGACTTTGGGAGTGTTTCCTCCTCTTCAATCTTTGGGAAGAGTTTGAGAAGAATTGGTTTAAGTTCTTCTTTTTATGTTTGATAGAATTCTCCAGTGAAACTGTATGGTCCTGGACTTTTGTTTGCAGGGAGTTTTTTAAATTACATATTCTGTTTCACTTGTAGTGATCAGTCTGTTCAAATTATCTGTTTCCTCTTGATTCAGTTTTGGTGGGCTGTATGTTTCTAGAAACTTGTCCATTTCTTCTAGGTTGTGAAATTTTTTGGCATATAATTGTTCATAGTATTCACTTTTTTGTGTATTTCTGTGGTATCAGTTGTTATTTCTCCTCTTTCATTTCTTATTTTGTTTAATTGGGTCATCTCTTTTCTTCTTGTTAAGCCTGGCCAGAGGTTGTCTATTTCATTAACCCTTTCAAGGAACCAGCTCTTGGATTTATTGTTTTTTTCTATTGATTTTTATCTCTATTTTATTTATGTCCTCTCTGATCTTTATTATTTCCTTCCTTCTGCTGAATTTAGGTTTTTGTTTCTTCCCTTTATAACTCATTTAGGTGGTAGGTTGGGATGTTTATTTGAGATTTTTCTTGTTTTTTGAAGAAGGCCTGTATCACTATGATCTTCGCTCTAAGGACTTCTTTTGGTACATCCAATAGATTTTGTATGGTTGTGTTTTCATTGTCACTTGTCTCAAGGTATTTTTAAATTTCCTCTTTGATTTTATCATTGAACCATTGGTTTTTTAATAGCATGTTGTTTAGTCTCCATGTAATTGTTTTTTGTTTCTTTTCCTTTTTTTCATTTCTCTTTCTGTGGTTGATTTCTAGTTTCTTATTGTTGTGGTCAGAAATGGTGCTTGAAATAATTTCTATCCTCTTAAAGTTGTTGAGGCTTATTTTATGTCCTAGTATGTGGTCTATCCTAGAGAATGTGCACTTGAAAAGAATGTGTATTCTGTATTTTTGGGTATAACGTCCTGAAAATATCAAAAGTCTAACTGCTCTATTTTATCATTTAGGATTTCAGTTGCCTTACTGATTTTTTTCCAGAAAGATCTGTCCATTGTTATCAGTGAGGTGTTAAAGTCTCCTATTATTTTTGTATTTCCATCAATTTTTCTTTTTCTGTCTGTTAGGATTTGTTTTATGTATTTAGGTGCTCCTATATTGGATTTACATATGTTAACAGGTGAAATAACCTCTTCTTGTATTGATCCTTTTATCATTATATATTGTCCTTTTTATGGGTAGTTTTTTAAAATTTATTTTATTGAAGTATAGTTGACTTACACTGTTGTGTTAATTTCTGCTGTACAGCAAAGTGATTCAGTTACACACATATATATTCTTTTTCATATGCATTTCCCTTATGGTTTATCATGGGATATTGAATTAAAGTGTTCTTTATCTTTCTTTATGACCTTTGTTTTAAAGTATACTTTTTCTGATATGAGTATTGCTACCTCCTCTTTCTTGTTATTTACTCTCACATGAAATATCTTTTTCCTTCCCCTCCATTTTAATCTTTGTGTGTCCTTCATCCTAAATTGGGTCTCTTGTAGGCAGTGTATTGTAGGTTCTTTATTATCCAATACACCACTCTATGTCTTTTGATTGGCACATTTAGTCCATTGACAATTTAAGGCAATTATTGATATGTATTTATAGCCATTTTAAATGTTGTTTTCTATTTGATTTTGTATTTTTTCATTGTCCTTTCTTTTTCCTTTTGTTTTCCTCTTGTGATTTGATGGTTTTCTTTGTATTATTCTTGTGTTCTCTTCTTTTTGGTGTTTGTAAATCTATTGTATGTTTTTCATTTGTGGTTACCCTGCTTTTCAAGTATTTTATCCCCTTACTATACCTACTTGCTTTAGACTGGTAGTCATATAAGTGCAAACACATTCTAAAAAATACCCCTACATTTTCTTACTCCCCTCCCCCACATTTTATGATTTTGATGTCCTCTTTTACATCTTCATGCTTATCCTTCTGCTGTTCATTCTAGGTATCATTGCTTTCACAAGATTTTTTTTTTTTTTTTTTTTTTGCTTTTGTTGTATTTTTTAATCTGTGTACTGGAGTAAGTGATTTACTTCCCAATTGTGATGTTCTCTTTCCTATAGTTTCTTGCTTCTTTTCTATTTGGAGAAGACCTTTCAATATTTCCTTGAGTTTTTGCTTTTCTGTGAAATTCTTTATCTCTCCTTCAATTCTAAATGATAATCTTGCTGCATAGAGAATTCTAGTTTGCAGTTTTTTCCCTTGCAGGACTTTGAATATACCTTGCTACTCCCCTCTGGCCTGCAACCTTTCTGTAGAGAAGTAAGCTGATAGCCGTTTGGGGGGTTCCCTTGTAATTAACTTTTTGTTTTTCTCTTGCTACCTTTAGAATCCTCTCTTTACCTTTAACTTTTTTCATTTTATTTATAATATGTCTTGGTGTATGTTAGTTTGGGTTCATCTTCTTTGGGATCCTCTGTGCTTCCTGTACCTGGATGTCTGATTCCTTCTCTAAGTTTGGGAAATTTTCAGCCATAATTTATTCAAATGCATTTTCAATCCCCTTTTCTCTTTCTTCTCCTTCTGGGATCCCTATTATGTGTAGATATGGATGCTGTATATTATCCCATAGGTCTCATATATTGCTTTCATTTTTTTGCTTTTGTTTTTCTGTCTGCTATTCGGATTGGGTGATTTCCATTATTCTATCTTGCAGATCACTTATTCATTCTTCTGCAATATTCAGTTTGCTATTTATTGCCTTTAGCTCACCTTTTGTCTTGGCAAATGAGTTTGCTCTATTGTTGTCACAGTCACGTCAGGTCAGGAGTCTTCCCCAGTTGTTGTAGTAGAAGCCCCCAGATCCATTTCTGAGCTGTGGTGTGAGGTGGGTGGGAATGGAACACTTCTTCTGGGAGAGGAGCCATTGAGTATTCCTCATAGGAGCTGTCCATTGGGAATTGTGCTCTGTGGTGTTGCTTGTCACCTATTGTGCAGGTTCACACAGTACACTGTTGATGGCATGCCCTTGGCCCAAGCTCAAGTGTGGGGATGCAGGCAATTGGTCTGGGTGTCCCAGGCTCTGTGCTCACAAAGCCAACAGCACAGGTCTCTTGGTGCAGATCTGCTGAAGTCTGGCACTGGGACCGCAGTAGCCATGCACCTGGGTCCACCAAGGGAGGTTTGGAATCAGCACAGACCCTGACCTGCCTCCAAGTGTGTTCACCAGCAAAACCCACAGCCACTAAAACTGGACCCGCCCCAGCAGTGGGAGCACCAGTAATCTACTCAGATGTCCAGCTGGTGCTGCTCATGGAGTAAATCTATGGATCAACAGCCCTTGAACACTGCTCAGATTTCAGCCCTGGTTATGAAGTCACATGTCCCCTGGGGATCAGCTCAGATTTCAGCCCAGCCTCTTTGTGTGGGCAACCTGCTCATGCTTGCGTACTCCCAGAGTTCATAGAGGTGGAGCTGGACCTGCTGTGAGCATACCAAGAATGAAGCTGCTATGGCTGCATCCTGCCCCTCCCTTTGTTTACAATGGGCCTTCTATGGTGGACATGGGCTCCATCCTCTACACACACCCAGTTGCACCTCAGACCACACTCCAGCCCCTTCAGGCTGTCTCCTTGCAGCCAACCCCAGTCTTCTCGCCAGGTCTGTCTACTGAAGCCTGAGTTTCAGCTCTCAGCCCTTGTAAGCACCAACAGTTGTGTGTCTTGGTCTGGGAAGGGCAGGGAGGTGGCCAGGACTGCCTGTGCTGGTTTCTTTCTGTTCTGCCTGACAGAATCCAGCTGCTGCATTCTCCTCTGAGTCTCTGAAGCTCCCTTTGTGTCCTGGCTGATCTCCCATCAGTAAAAAGCTTTCCCAGGCTGAAAGTCCCATTCCTCTTTCACAGCTCCATCCCATGGGCACCAATCCCATCCAGATTCCTCTTTTTTTATTTTTTTTCTTTTGTCCTACCTGGTTATCTAGTGATCTTTCTTGCAACTTTGGTTATATGAGATATTCTGCCAGTGTTCTGTAGGTATTCTGTAAGAATTGTTCCACCTGTAGATGCATTTTTGATGTATTTGTGGGAGGAGGTGAGCTCCATGTCCTTCTAGTCCACCATTTCATCTTCTCTTCTTTACTTTGGATTTAATTTTCTCCTTTGTTTTCTTGTTTCTTAGAATGGAAGTTTAGATAATTGATTTTAGATCTTTTTTTCTAATGTATGCATTTAATATTATAAATTAATATTTTAGCATGGTTTTTACTGCATTCTACAAATTTTATTAAGTTGTATTTTCATTTTCATTTAGTCCAAAATATTTTTAGCTTCTCTTGAGACTTATTCTTTGACCATGTGTTACTTAGAAGTGTGTTGTTTAATCTTCAAATATTTTTGTATTTTCTAGCTCTCTTTCTGTCATTGATTTCCAATTAGATTCTATTGTAGTCTGAAAACATACTTTGTATGATTTCTACGTTAAAAAATTTGCTGAGGTGTGTTTTCTGCCCCAGGATGCAGTCTATCTTGGTGAATGTTCCACGTGGGCATGAGAAGTATGTGTATTTTATTATTGTTGGATGAAATATTCTATAAATGTCAGTCAGATCCAGTCGATTGATGGTGTTGTTTGATTCAACTATATCCTTATTGATTCTTTTTGCCTGCTGGACCTGTTAAGTACTGATAGAGGGGTGCTGAGGTCTCCAACTATAATAGTGGAATTTTCTATTTCTCTTTGCAATTCTGCCAATTTTTCTTTCATGTATCTTGATGCTGTCTTGCTAGGTTTATGCATGTTAAGAATTGTTATAATTTCTTGGAGACGTGACCTCTTTAATATTACATAATATCCTCTTAATCACTGATACTTTTCCTTGCTCTTGATTCTACTGGTCTACAATTAATACAGCCATTCTCTTTTCTTTTTGTGTGCATTAGTGTAGTATATCTTTCACCATCCCTTTCTTTTCTCTTATTTTTTTTATTGGAGTAAAATTGCTTTACAAAGTTGTGTTAGTTTCTGCTGTACAATGAAATGAATCAGTTATATGTATATTTATATCCCTTTCCTCCTGGAGCTCCCCCCACCCCCCAACCCCCATCCAACCCATCTAGGTCATCACACAGCACCAAGCTGAGCTCCCTGTGTTCCACAGCAGGTTCCCACTAGCTATCTATTTTACACATGGTAGTGTATTTATATCAAACCTAATCTCCCAGTTCGTCCCACCCTCCCCATCCCCCCCACCCTCGGGTCGACATGTCCATTCTCTATGTCTACATGTCTATTCCTGCCCTACAAATAGGTTAATCTGTACCATTTTTCCAGAGTCCACATATATGCGATAATATACGATATTTGTTTTTCTCATTCTGGCTTACTTCACTCTGTATGACAGACTCTGTGTCCATCCACATCTCTACAAATGACCCAATTTTGTTCCTTTTTATGGCAGACTAATATTCCATTGTATATATGTACCACATCTTCTTTATCCATGCCTCTGTTGATGGACATTAGGGTGTTTCCATACCCTGGCTATTGTAAATAGTGCTAAAATGAACATTGGAGTGCATGAATGATGGTTTTTTCAGGGTATATACCCAGTAGTGGGATTGCTGGGTCACATGGTAGTTCTATTTTTCGTTTTTTAAGGAACTGTACTCCATACTGTAGTCCATAGTGGCTGTATCAATTTACATTCCCACCAACAGTGCAAGAGGGTTCCCTTTTCTCCACACTCTCTCCAGCATTTATTGTTTGTAGATTTTTTGATGGTGACCATTCTGACCAGTGTGAGGTGATACCTCATTGTCCTTTTGATTTGCATTTCTCTAATAATTAGTGTTGTTGAGCACCTTTCATGTGCCTCTTGGCCACCTGTAAGTCTTCTTTGGTGAAATGTCTATTTAGGTGTTCCAACCATTTTTTAATTGGGTTGTTTGTTTTTTTGAAATTGAGCTCCATGAGCTGTTTGTATATTTTGGAGATTAACCCTTTGTCAGTTGCTTCATTTGCAAATAATTTCTCCCATTCTGAGGGTTGTGTTTTTGTCTTGTTTATGGTTTCCTTTGCTGTGCAAAACCTTTGAAGTTTCATTAGGTACCATTTATTTTTGTTTTTATTCTCATTACTCTAGGAGGTGGGTCAAAAAGGCTCTTCCTGTGGTTTATGTCAAAGAGTGTTTTCCTATGTTTTCCTCTAAGAGTTTTATAGTGTCTGGTCTTACATTTAGGTCTTCAATCCATTTTGAGTTTATTTTTGTGTATGGTGTTAGGGAGTGTTCTAACTTCATTCTTTTACATGTAGATGTCCAGTTTTCCAAGAACCACTTATGGAAGAGATTATCTTTTCTCCATTGTATGTTCTTACCTTCCTTGTCATAAATTGGTGACCATATGTGTATGGGTTTATCTCTGGTTTTCTATCCTTTACCATTGATCTATATTTCTGTTTGTCTGCCAATAACATACTGTCTTGAGTATTCTAGCTTTACAGTATAGTTTGAAGTCCGGTAGCCTTATTCCTCCAGCTCTGTTTTTCTTTCTCAAAATTGCTTTGGCTCTTGGGAGTCTTGTGTGCTTCCACACAAATTATAAAATTTTTTGTTCTAGTTCTGTGAAAAATGCCTTAGGTAGTTTGATAGGGATTGCACTGAACCTGTAGATTGCTTTGTGTAGTACAGTCATCTTCACAGTGTTTATTCTTCCAATCCAATAACATGGTGTATCTCTCCATCTGTTTGTATCATCTTTAATTTCTTTGATCAGTGTCTTATAGCTTTCTGCATACAGGAATTTTGTCTCCTTTGGTAGGTTTATTCCTAGGTATTTTATTCTTTTTTGTTGCAATGGTAAATGGGAGTGTTTCCTTAATTTCTCTTTCATAATTTTCATCATTAGTGTATAGGAATGCAAGAGATTTCTGTGCATTAATTTTGTATCCTGTTACTTTGCCAAATTCATTGATTAACTCTAGTAGTTGTCTGGTAGCATCTTTAGGATTCTTTATGTATAATATCATGTTATCTGTAAATAGTGACAGTTTTACTTCTTCCTTTCTGATTTGGATTTCTTTTATTTCTTTTTCTTCTCTGATTGCCGGTGCTAAATCTTCCAAAACTATGTTGAATAATAGTGGTGAGAATGGGCAACCTTGTCTTTTTCCTGATCTTAGAGGAAATGGTTTCAGTTTTTCACCACTGAGAATGATGTTGGCTGTGGATTTGTCATATATGGCCTTTATAAGGATGAGGTAGGATCTCTCTATGCCCACTTTCTGGAGAATTTTTATCATAAATTGGTGTTGAATTTTATCAAAAGCTTTTTCTGCATCTACTGAGATGATCATATGTTTTTCATCCTTCAATTCCTTAATATGGTTTATCACATTGATTGATTTGCATATATTGAAGAATCCTTGCATTCCTAGGATAAACCCCACTTGATCATGGTGTATGATCCTTTTAATGTGCTGTTGGATTCTGCCTACTAGTATTTTGTTGAGGGTTTTTGCATCTATGTTCATCAGTGATATTGGCCTGTAATTTCCTTTTTTGGCGTCTTTATCTGGTTTTGGTATCAGGGTAATGGTGGCCTCATAAAATGTGTTTGGGAGTGTTCCTCCCTCTGCTATATTTTGGAAGAGTTTGAGAAGGATAGGTGTTAGCTCTTCTCTAAATGTTTGATAGAATTCACTGGTGATGCCATCTGGTCCTGGACTTTTGTTTGTTGGAAGATTTTTAATCACAGTTTCGATTTCAGTGCTTGTATTTGTTCATATTTTCTATTTTTTCCTGGTTCAGTCTTAGAGGGTTGTACTTTTCTAACAATTTGTCAATTTCTTCCAGATTGTCAATTTTATTGGCATAGAGTTGCTTGTAGTAGTCTCTTATGTTGCTTTCTGCAGTGTCAGTTGTTACTTCTTTTTCATTTCTAATTCTGTTGATTTGAGTCTTCTCCCTTTTTTTCTTGATGAGTCTGGTTAATGGTTTATCAATTTTGTTTATCTTCTCAAAGAACCACCTTTTAGTTTTATTGATCTTTGCTATTATTTCCTTTATTTCTTTTTTATTTATTTCTGATCTGATCTTTCTGATTTCTTTCCTTCTGCTAACTTTGGGTTTTTTTTGTTCTTCTTTCTCTAATTGCTTTAGGTGTAAGTTTAGGCTGTTTATTTGAGATGTTTCTTGTTCCCTGAGGTAGGATTTTATTGCTATAAGCTGCCCTCTTGGAACTGTTTTTGCAGCATCCTGTAGGCTTTGGGTCATCATGTTTTCATTGTCATTTGTTTCTAGGTATTTTTTGATTTGCTTTTTTATTTCTTCAGTGATATCTTGGTTACTTAGTAGTGTATTGTTTAGCCTCCACGTGTTTGTATTTTTTACAGTTTTTTTCCTGTAATTGATATCTAGTCTCACAGCATTGTGGTCGGAAAAGATGCTTGATACAATTTCAATTTTCTTAAATTTACCAAGGTTTGATTTGTGACCCAAGATGTGATCTATCCTGGGGAATGTTCCACGTGCACTTGAGAAGAAAGTGTATTTTACCACTTTCAGATGGAATGTCCTATAATTATCAATTAAATCTATCTGGTCTATGGTGTCATTTAAAGTTTGTGTTTCCTTATTTGTTTTCTGTTTGGATGATCCATCCATTGGTGTGAGTAGGGTGTTGAAGTCCCCTACTATTATTGTATTGCTGTCAATTTCCCCTTTTATGGCTATTAGCATTTGTCTGATGTATTGAGGGTGCATAAATATTTATCACTGTTATATCTTCTTCTTGGAGGGATCCCTTGATCATTACATAGTCTCCTTCCTTATCTCTTGTAAAAGTCTTTATTTTACAGTCTATTTTGTCTGATATGAGTATTGTTACTCCAGATTTCCTTTGATTTCCATTTGCATGGAATATCTTTTTCCATTCCTTTACTTTCAGTCTTATGTGTCCCTAGGTCTGAAGTGGGTCTCTTGTAGAGAACATATATATGGGTCTTTTTTTTGTATCCATTCAACCAGTCTGTGTCTTTTGGTTGGAGCATTTAATCCATTTAAATTCAAGGTTATTATCGATATGTATGTCCCTATTACCATTTTCTTAATTGTTTTGGGTTTGGTTTTGTGGGTCTTTTTCTTCTTTTGTGTTTCCCAACTAGAGAAGTTCCTTTAGCATAAAGGTAAAACTGGTTTGGTGGTACTGAATTGTCTTAGCTTTTACTTGTCTGTAAAGCTTTTGATTTCTCTGTTGAATCTGAATGAGATCCTTGCTGGGTAGAGTAGTCTTGGTTGTAGGTTTTTCTCTTTTATCACTTTAAGTATATCCTGCCACTCCCTTCTGTCCTGCAGAGTTTCTGCTGAAAAATCAGCTGACAACCTTATGGGGATTCCTTTGTATGTTATTTTTTGCTTTTCCCTTGCTGCTCTTAATATTTTTTCTTTGAATTAAATTTTTGTTAGTTTAATTAATATGTGTCTTGGTGTGTTTCTCCTAGGGTTTATCCTGTATGTGACTCTCAGTGCTTCTTGGACTTGCATGACTATTTCCTGTCCCATGTTAGGGAATTTTTCCACTATAATCTCTTTGAATATTTTCTCAGAAACTCTTTTTCTCTTCTTCTTCTGGGACCCCTGTAATTCGACTGTTTGTACATTTAGTGTTGTCCCAGAGGTCTCTGAGATTGTCTTCAATTCTTTTCATTCTTTTTTCTTTATTCTGCTCCTCAGCAGTTATTTCCACCATTCTGTCTTTCAGCTCATTTATTCGTTCTTCTGCTTCAGTTATTCTGTTATTGATTCCTTTTAGTGTATTTTTCATTTCAGTTATTGTGTTGTTCACCTCTGTTTTTTCTTCAGTTCTTCTAGATCTTTGTCAAACATTTCTTGTATTTTCTCAATCCATGCCTCCATTCTATTTCTGAGATTATGGATCATCTTTACTATCATTACCCTTAATACTTTTTCAGGTAAGATGCCTATTTTCTCTATTTATTTGGTCTTGTAGGTTTTTAATTTGCTCCTTCATCTGTGACATATTTTTTGTTGTTTCTTTTTTTCTTTTTTTTTTTTTTTTTTTTTTGGTGTGTGGGATTGTGTTCCTGTCTTACTGGTTGTTTGGCCTGAGGATTCCAGCACTGGAGTTGGGTAGAGCTGGGTCTTTCTGCTGAGGTGACAACCTCTGGGAGACCTCACTCCAATGAATATTCCCTGGGGTCTGAGGTTCTCTGTTTGTTCAGTGGTTCAGAGTCAGAAGTCCCATTGCAGGAGCTCTGGCCCAACTCCCAGCTCATGAACCAAGATCCTGTAAGCAGCATGGTGCAGCAAAAAGAAGAAAAGCAAAAAAAGAGGGACTTCCCTGTTGGCACAGTGGTTAAGAATCAGCCTGCCAATGCCAGGGACATGGGTTCGAGCCATGGTCCAGGAAGATCCCACATCCCACAGAGCAACTAAGCCCATGCACCACAATGTCTGACCCTGCTCTCTAGAGCCTGCGAAGCCACAACTGCTGAACCTGTGTGCTACAACTACTGAAGCCCGCATGCCTAGAGCCTGCGTTCTGCAACAAGAGAAGCAACTGCAATGAGAAGCTCACACAGTGCAACAAAGAGTAGCGCCCACTCGTTGCAACTAGAGAAAGTCCACGCACAGCAACGAAGACCCAATGGAGCCAAAAAAAAGAAAAAAGAAAGGCAGAACAATAAGAAAGGGTAAAAAATAAAATTAAACTAGAAAACTAAAAGATATGTTAGAAAGAATAAAAAAATAAAAATATAGATGAAACAACAACCAGAAAGTAAAACAGAACCACAGTAGTAAAAAAGAGAAGAAAAGGAAAACAAAAAAAGCTGGAAAAGGTCTTGGTTGTGGAGGGCGGCACTTAGGCTGGGGCGGGGTTTAGGTGGTGGGCAGGGTCTATGTTCAGGCCCCAGAGGGCCAGTAAAGGCCTTCAGGAGGCTGGGAGGGGGCTTAGGCTCAATGCAGCAGGAGGGGCCCAGGCATGCCTCTGGCCTTGGAGGGTGGAGGACCAGGTCCAGGACCCCAACAGACTCACTGGGCCCAAGTGGGCAGGGGAAATGTTAGGCATGTTCCCCCCGATCTTCCAATCCCAGAGAGCCCCTCCCCATGGTCTCTCTTTTTCTTCTGCCTCCTTCCTCCTATGACCCTCGGACCCATTCAGCCAGTGGGGACACTGGAAGGCAGGGGACAAGACCTAGAAACCCAACAGGCTCCCCAGGGCCTAGTGCATGGGGGAAACACCTACAGTGCCACCTCTGATCCCCCAGCCCTGGATATTCCTCCCATCTGCCTCTCCTCCTCTTCTCCCTTCCTCCCTTCCTCCTACTTCCCTAGGACCCCTGCATCCAGAGGGAGCCTCAGAGGGCAGAGGACCAGGCCCAGGAGTCCAGCAGGCTACCCAGGGCCTGAATGGGTGGGGGAAATGCCTGCTGAGCCTCCCCTCATCCTCCGGTCCTGGAGGGCCCCTCCTTCCCGCCTCTCCTCTTCTCTCCCCATCTCCCTCCTATGCCCCTAGCACTAAAGCAGCCTGGAAGGGGCCTCATAGGGCAGAGGACCTGGCCCAGGTGTCCTTCAGGCTTCCTGGGCCCCAGCTGGGCAGGGGAGATGCTAAGTGCACTCCTCCCGATCCTCCAAGCCCCCGAGGGTCCCTCCAGGCATGGGAAACCCTCCCCCTTCCCAGATACACCCTAGGGGTGCTGCTCCTGTCCAGCCTTCACTACTCTTCCCCCCTCACTCTCCCTTCATCCTACCCGGTTGCTCGGGAGTTCCTCCTGTCTCCTTGGGCGTCGAAGTCCCCCACCAGCATCCAGCAGGCACCTTCGTTGTGGGGAGACATGAACTCCGTGTCTTCCCCCACCACCATCTTAACATGCAGTATTCCTTTACTTTTAATCTATTTGTGTTTTTATATTTAAAATGGGTTTCCTATAGAAAACATAGTGCTGGGTCTTGTTGGTGGTGGTGGTTTTTTTAACCCATTCTGATAGTCTTTTAATTGTTGTATTTAGACCATTCTAATTTAAAGCAATTGTTTATATTGCTGGATTAGTATCCACCACTTCTGTAACTGGGTCCTATTCATTGCCCTTGTCTTTTTCCCTTTTATTTGTCTTCCACATCTTTTTCTTAATTGAACATTCTTAATTGAACATCTTAATTGAACATTTTATAGGATTCCATTTCCTCTTCTCTCTTAGCATATCAATTATAATTCTTTAAAAATATGTTTAAGTGGCAGACCTAGATTTTTCCACTATCTCAGTCCACTTTCAAATAATACTATACTGCTTTATGGGTAGTGCAGGTAACATAACAGAGTATTACCAATTTCTCCCTCCCCTACTTTATAACATTACTGTCGTATATTTCACTTATCTGTAAGCTATAATCATCATTGTTACTATTTTTTTTAACAAACTGCTATTTGTTAGATCAGTTAAAAATAAGAAAAGTAAAAGATGTTATTTTAAGTTCATTTGCTCTTTCTCTAATATTCCTTTATTCATATAAATCTGATTTTCTGACCTATATCACTTTCCTTCTCTCTGAAGAACTTCTTTTTAGCATTTCTTGCTAGCCAGATTTATTGGTGGGCAATTCCTTCATTGTTGTTTACCTGAGAAGTCTTTGTTTCTCTTTCACATTTGAAGAATTATTTTACTGGGTACAGAATTCTACGTTGATTGGTTTGTTTGTTTTTGTTCTTTCAACACTTTAAATATTTCACTCCATTCTCTTTTTCCTTGCATGGCTTCTAAAAGAAGTCTAACATAATTATTTTATTTAGTTAATTTTTATATTATTAATATTGATTATGAAATGTACATCTTTATCTCTAGTAATGCCTTTTGCTTAAAGTGTACATTTTTGGGGTTAATATAAATATTCCACCTTTTCTGGGGGGGGAGGGTTACTGGGATATACTTTCTACCCCTTTATTTTTAACATTTTGTGTGTTTATATTTAAAATGTGTCTCTAATAAATAACATGTAGTTATATTTTCTTTTTAACTCATCCATAGTCTTAGTATTTAGCACATTTATGTTTTTGTTATTACTGATGTATATAGACTTATTTATATCTTTATATTATATTTTTCCTATTTAGCACCTCTCTTTGTTTTTATCCCTTTCTGGTGTCTTTTATTAATTATAAATAAATTAATACCATTAATATCTTAGTGAGATATTTTTCTTGTTCCATTTCCCTCTGTATTTATTTGACATATATTTATTCTTTTACTATTCTTTTAATGGTTACCCCAGAGATTACAATATGTACCCTTGACTTATTATAGTTCAATAATAACTATTATTTTTATTACTTCCCAATAATGTTAGAAGTTAGGGATATTTTAGTTCCCCTATTTTGTTACTCTTACCATGAATTTTACTTATATTTTAACTCTCACATAATATTGTGTTTTTATTAAAGTCAATATTTATTTATTTTTACACACATATTTGCCCTTTCTAGTGCACTTTATTTCTTCATTCATTTCTATCTTTCCTGCCAAAAAATTTCTTAGTTTTTTTTTTTCTTTCTGGAAATGACTTTTATGATTTTTTTTGGTATGGATATTTTCACTCGTTAAAGAATTCTAAGTTGGCAGTTATTTTTTAAAACACCTTAAAAATATCATTCTGTTATCTCTTGACCTCCATCATTTTTGTTGAGAATTCAGTTGTCATTTTAAAGTCATGTGTCATTTTTCTCTTTTATTCATTTTAAAGTTTTTTGTTATATTGGTGCTGAAAGGCTTTACTATTATTTGCTTACATCTTACTTGACTTATTTAGCTTGTGGTTTGCAGTGCTTCTTCTATATCATTTTGCTTCTCTCTAAAGAACTTATTTCAACATTTCTTGCAAGTCAGGTCTATTGGTGAGAAATTTCTTCAATTATCATTTATCTGAGAATGTATTTCTCCTTCACTTTTATAGGATAATTTTGGTGGATCAGAATTCTAGGTTGGTGGTTGATCTGTGGGTTGATGGCTTTGATTAGTTTTGAAAATTTCTCATATACTTTTCCTCCAAATATTGTTTTTACTCTTTTCTTTCTTTCATCTGTACATTACAATTCTTCATTTTACCCTACAATATCTTCCACTTTTTTTCTGTATTTCCTACTCTCAATGGTTCTGTTTTTTAATCTCAGTGCTGCTGTTTGATTATTTTCTGTTACCATTTCTTCCAGTTCACTAATCCTGACTTCAGCTGTGTCAAAACTGCTGCCAAAGACCTGTTTGATTCTTAATTTCAGTTACTATATTTTTATGTTTTAGAATTTAAATATTAAATGAATTACAACACTTTGGTGAAGGTCTTTATCTTTTAATCTATTTTCTCCATCTTTGCCTCTATGTTCTTGAACATGCCAATCATAGTTACTTTGAAATTCTTAATTTTCAACTTATTATCTTGATTACCTTTGAGTCTGCTTCTTGTCTTCTTCCCTCTTGGCTTACAATCATATGTTCCTGTTTCTTGGCATGATTAATAATTTTTAATTGAAAGGTAGATATTGAATAGAAAAAAATAATGATAGAGGCTCCAGTTTATATTTCTCCATAGAGATTTTACCTTTTCCTTTGCTGGGCATATAGAGAAAGGGCTTATAACTTTATTTCAGTCAGAGACTGTGTTGAGTCAAGGCTATATTTTGTTTTTGGAAAGGGTTTGTCTAGTTCTGGTTAATTTAAATCCTAGGTTGTAAATTTTCACTGTCTTTTTGTGTTAACCTAAACAAGTAGACTGCCAAATATTCCTCCAGCAAAGATGGGTTTATTCAGGACCTGCTGAGAATTGAAATTTGGGGTCTGCAACCATGGTGAGTCCCAGGCAACTTCCCCCATGGCAAGGGAAGGAGAGGAAAAGGAAGTAGGGAGGGCTACATTAGAGAGTCCATGGCTTTTCATTGGTTGAGTCCTTGCCAGAAAAGAAAAGGAGTCTTCCTTTTTCCTGTTGGACTGTTATCATTACAGGGTGTGAGAACTCCCCATTCTGGTCTCCCACTCTATTTAATTGAGGTTTCTGTTGATTAATTTTTTACATTTCCCCCTTTTGATCAAGACCATTCTCTGAAAGCATCTCTGATCAAGTATCAGGTTTTCTATTTTCAGCAGCTTTTTGTCCCTCAACATCAGGAAGGACCTTTCCTGGGCGTCATGTGTCTTATCAATGGGAAAGTTCACAGATTGAAAACCTATTAAGGTCACAGTGAAGTAACAAGTTAAGGGTAGGAGGGAGAACTGTCAGGCACTTTTTATCTAAAGTCCATATGTTATCAAGTTCATAGACATTGGAGATCATGTGAAACATTACATCATCAAAGGTTTGGCAATAAACTTCCAATAGACCTGGTCCAGATATCTTAGGAAAGCTGTCTCATAAGATGTCATCTGCTTCAATTCTGGGAAATCTTTACTTTCAAGTCACCAGATGAAGTGTATGTCCAGTCAGGGTTCAGTGTTTTCTTTAGGTGTGTAACATGAATCCAAAAGTCTACTCCTTAGAGTTTGATGGCACAAGGGTTGGTTAGCAGTACTTGATAGGGGCTTTTCCAGCAAGGTTAAAGAGAGTTCTTGTGGTGGTGTCTTTTCCAATAGATAAAATTTCCAGGTTGCAAAATGTGATGCTTAAGGTCTTCATCTCTAGAGAGTACACTGTGAAAAGATGGCTCTACCAAAACATGATTATTTTAATAGAAGCAATTAGGTCTTTGCAATATTAGAGTATCTCTCCTTCTGTCAGTTGTGGATCAAAAGAAGCAGGTGCCAATTTTAATTGGATGTCCTGTGACCATTTCAAAGGGTGAGAGTTTATAGCTCCAAGAGGGATAAGTCTGAGATTTAGAAGGACCAACAGCAATGCTTTTGACCAAGGTATTTGGAGGGCCTCTACAAATTTTGTCAATTGAGTGTTAATAATGCTGTTAGTGCATTAGAAGATTGAGCACAGTGAAAGTGTTGTAAAACCAGACACACAGCACAGACTTGTTAAAACACCTGGCCAAGAAAACACGTTCCTTGGTCACTATGAAGTTTGAATAATCGTTCCCAAAAGGACTTTAGCCACAAAAAAGGTAGTAGACTGTTTGCAAGGGAAGGCTTCAGTCCAGTCTGAAAATGGACTGAAAATTCAGTCCAGTCTGAAAGGGAAGGCTTCAGTCCAGTCTGATCATGACTAAACATATTTGTATTCATTAGACAAAGGAAGTTGTATGAAATCCATTTGCTAGTTTTTAAAAATTATCATTTGGGAAAACATCTCTTTGGACCATGACAAATGTTTAGTTTCTGTTGTTCCCCTTAAAGGCACCATTCTTTGAAGGATTATCAGCAAGGTGATTTCCCCTAACTTCCAGAGAGTCAAGTTTATAAAGCCCTGGAATCTTAATAATAGCTAAAATGACAGGTAAAAATATTTCATCAAATAATTCTTAAATATAGCGACCATTTAAATTTTTATTTCCACTGGAAGTAAGGAAACCAACGTTCCTTCCACAATATTCCAAAATCATGAACTACCAAAAGCATATCTACTATCAGTATAAATATTGGCAGTTTTGTCCTTGGCTAAAGTTCAAGCCTGTGTAACAGCATATAATTCAGCCTGTTGGGCCAAAGTAGCCATGGGTAAAAATGCTGCCTCGACATCAAAAGTAGTTAAAATAGCATACTCAGCACAATATTTGCCACTGTCACCTTTAAAATAAGAACCATCAGTGAACAATGAAAAGTAAATATTATCCAATGGGATTTTCTGTAGATCATCATGAGGAGTCAGGAAGTGGTCCATCAGTGTTAAGCAGTCATGAGGGACTTTGTCAGTGATGGAGGGAAGAAGAGTAGCTGGGTTAAGTTTATTGCAATATAAAGAGTTATGTGCATGGCAGTTAACAAAAGGACTTCATAGGAGGTGAGGCAGCTAGCTGAGAAATACTGAGTGTGATGACAATTCAGGAGAGCTTCTACTGCATGAAGTACAAAAATAGTTAAAGGGGATTCCACAATAATTTTCTCTTTGGCCTTAGCCAAAAGGGAAGTGGCCATAATGGCTCTAAGACCAGAGTGTTATCCCCATGCCACAGGGTCCAGTTGCTGACTATAATTCTCCACAGGTCCATGGTAGTCCCTGTGTTTTGGGGTGAGTACACCAAGGGCATTCCCTTTTCATATATATAAGGGGGGATATGATAATTAGGGAGCCCAAGGGGAGATGAGTTCATCAAATTCTCCTTTAAGGCTTTAAAGGCTACATTGTCCCATAAAATTGGACTGGGGTTGTTAATGTTGAGTAAAACCTATAGTGGTTTGCGCATAAGAGAAATTTGGAATTCAATTTCAGCAATAACCAAGTAGCCCAAGAAAACCTCACAGCTGGTGCTTTGTTTTGGGTTTTGGGAAACATAGGACACCATGAAGTCTATCTGGAACTAGGTGTAACCCTTGTTCTAATATCAGATGCTCTAAATACCGAACCTGGATTTGGGAAAACAGTAATTTTTCTTTGACGACCTTGTGTCCCTTTAAGGCTAAAAGTTTTTAGATGCTGTCTTCTCATGAGGAGGTTTCAGAAGTAGAGCAAAGAAGCAAATGGTCCACATATTCCAACAAAGTAGAACCTCTAGGGAACTTTATGACATCCAGACCAGCCTTTAGGATTTGAGAGAAATAAGAAGGACTCTTACTATTACCCTGAGACATTGCTGTCCAGGTGAATTATTCTTCCCAAGTGAAGGCAAAAATGTTAAGGCAAAAAGCTTCATTAAATGGAATACTAAAGAATGCACTGCATAAATCAATTACAGTAAAGAGTTTACTTCCAATGGGAATGGATGTTAGTAGTGTATGGGAGTTAGAAACAACAGGCGTTGAAGGATAACAATGCTGTTTATTGCTCAGAGGTCCGGGACAAACCTCCACCCTCAGCCTTTAGGTTTTCTCACCAATAATATGGAAGTGTTATAGGGGTTAGTACAAGGAATAATGACACCTTGAGCATTGTAATCTTCTATTATGGGCTTTATGCTTTGGAGGGCTTCTTATAGGGTATTGATTAATTCTGAGAAGACGTTTTGAGAGGTCTATTTGCATCTTGATAGGAGTTGTGCTGTGAATTTTGCCAACATCAGTTGGAGATTTTGCCCATAAGGA
This sequence comes from Aethalodelphis obliquidens, assembly GCF_003676395.1. Taxonomy (NCBI): domain Eukaryota; kingdom Metazoa; phylum Chordata; class Mammalia; order Artiodactyla; family Delphinidae; genus Aethalodelphis; species Aethalodelphis obliquidens. The sequence goes on from NW_020837968.1 coordinate 25,759,354, forward strand.
AAGTGGTAGCTGATTCAATAAGGATGAATTATTAGTGTTTCCAGAATCACCTCTAGTACCATCAGAGATGGAACAAATAAAAGATGTCAAGGGTCATTTAATTCACTTGGTGGGTTCCTTTGATTACTACTGTTAATTTTTAGAATCATTTCTGTCTTTGGGAAGAAAGACATACTGGTATGATACTACTCTAAGAAGAAGTCTCAACCTAATAAATATATGGGGATGGAGGAACTAAGGAGAAAAGTGTCAGTACCTCTCAAAGAACCTAAACAAAAGAGAATAAGTTTAGAGAGAGGAACCTTTTGAGGTTTATTAGAGATGTCTACTATTTGAACTGTTTTAGTACTCCGAGGTAGGGGCTGCTTTATGGTAATGGGGTTGAGCACGAAGAGTGTGGCTCTGGTGTCAATTAGGTTTGGAAGCAAGTCATCCCCAGCCTGGAGAAATGTTTCTGAAAGCCAATTGAAAGGGAAGAGTGGGAAGAGCCCCTGCAGTTCCTTGGAGCCCCATCATTGAGAATTGGGAGAAAGTTGGAAAGGCTGGTTAGAGGGCTGTAGGCACCCAAAGCACTTCAATTTGTAATGATCTCTTTTCCAATGTCCTGGCTCTTTGCAATAACAGCAGGAATCAGGAAGGTTTTGGTTTTGTTTAGGAACTTTCATTTGGTGGAGTTGAAGATTAAGAGCTGATTGCCAGATTAACGAAATCAGGAATGGACATAGTTTCCATTCCATCCTGGTCTTTCTTACTAGAAGGAAAAGGTCCCAGTTCAGCAAATTAATAAACATAGAGTTAAAAGCTACCCAGGTGGAATCAATATCTGAAGACTAGAATTTTCTTTAAAGACAACCTGAAGTCGATTGTAATAATCAAGAACAGGTTCTTCAGATTTTTGTGTGCAAGACTGAATTTTGTTTCAATCAACAGTCTTCAGAAAAGTCCTAGGAACTGTTAGGTTGATAAGTCTGAATGACTATATTAAATTCCTTAGCAAATCTGAGGAATTCAGTTACTTTGGGAAACTTTTTGACTATGGCTTGCAGTTCAGCTTTAGTCCAGGGAGTATAAGAAATTAAGGGTTTAACCTCTGGATCCTCAGATGGCTTAACTTTAAAGGGACAGGTTCTGACAAGTTCAGAGGAAAAGAGAGTGAAAAGATTTTCAGAGAAAGGGAGAAGTTTGGAGAGACACTTGGGGGAACTGAGGCTGTAGTGGAGGCATAGGCAGCACAGAAGGCAAGGAGGCAAAGTCTGACCACAAGGAGTTGAGAGAGACAAGACAAGGCTCTGCTGGAGGCAGAGTCTGAGACAGAGAAGCCAAGAAAGAAGAGCCTGAGGTGCCGGGAGCCATTTTATCTCTCTTTGGTAATTTGTTTGCCTCAGTTAATCTTAAAATCTTATTCTTTAGTGAGGCAATTTTAGATTCCTAACAGCATTGGGAAGCTTCGAAATACCAATCAGAATAAGCATTCCACACAGTTCTGAAAAATTCTGAGCTATTGTAGTCCAATTCTGTTTCAAGGGAATTAAGTTTGGGGATTCCAAAATTCCCCATAAAGGCCATTGATCTTCTAAATTGCTTTTGGTCAGGTCAGTCTATTTAATTAGAAACGCACAGGAAGAAGGACTCTGTTTTGTTGCTGTGCTGCCCAGCTTGCGGGATCTTAGTTCCTTGACCAAGGATTGAACCTGGGCCACGGCAGTGTAAGCACCACATATTAACCACTGGACCACCAAGGAATTCCCAGGTTATGATTTTTAAAAATAAAATCAGCTGGAGTTCCTGTGAGGGAAGCACCCTCAAAATACTTAGATAACTGGGATCCCATTTCCTACAGGTCTTTTATCCTCTAGAATAAAGAACAATTTTCAAACAACTTAAAGAGCTTACTGAACAAACGGCTCAATTCGAACAGCTTGCAAGCTAATCCCAGCCAATACTAAAAAGATAACTTTGTCTGGGAGGACACAGGTCTCCAGAAGACAGCTCTTCTAAAGGAATGGGCTATGGGCTGAAAAACCAGCACAGTATCATTTATTTTTTCTTAATCATCTTTACTGGAGTATAATTGCTTTAAAATAGTGTTTTAGTTTCTGCTGTATAAAAAAGTGAATCAGCTATACATATACATATATAACCCTATGTCCTCCCTCTTGCATATCCCTCCCACTCTCCCTATCCCACCCTTCTAGGTGGTCACAAAACACGGAGCTGACTTCCCTGTGCTATGCTGTTGCTTCCCACTAGCTATCGGTTTTACATTTGGTAGTGTATATATGTCCGTGCCACTCTCTCACTTCATCCCAGTTTACCCTTCCCCCTCCCCGTGTCCTCAAGTCCATTCTCTATGTCTGCGTCTTTATTCCTGTCCTGCCCCTAAGTTTTTCAGAATCCTTTTTTTTTTTTTGGATTTCATATATATGTGTTGGCATACGGTATTTGTTTTTCTCTCTCTGACTTACTTCACTCTGTATGACAGTCTCTAGGTCCACCCACCTCACGAAAAATAACTCAATTTCATTTCTTTTTATGGCTGAGTAATATTCCATTGTATATATGTGCCACATCTTCTTTATCCATTCATCTGTCAATGGACACTTAAGTTGCTTCTATGTCCTAGCGATTGTAAACAGAGCTGCAATGAACATTGTGGTACATGACTCTTTTTGAATTATGTTTTTCTCAGGATATATGCCCAGTAGTGGGATTGCTGGGTTGTATGGTAGTTTTATTTTTAGTTTTTTAAGGAACCTCCATACTGTTCTCCATAGTAGCTGTATCAATTTACATTCCTACCAACAGTGCAAGAGGGTTCCCTTTTTTCCACAGCCTCTCCAGCATTTACTGTTTGTAGATTTTTTGATGATGGCCATTCTGACTGGTGTGAGGTGATACCTCATTGTAGTTTTGATTTGCATTTCTCTAATGATTAGTGATGAGCATTCTTTCACGTTTTTCTTGGCAATCTGTATATCTGCTTTGGAGAAATGTCTATTTACATCTTCTGCCCATTTTTGGATTGGGTTGTTTGTTTTCTTGATATTGAACTACATGAGCTGCTGGTAAATTTTGCAGATTAATCTTTTTTCAGTTACTTCATTTGCAAATATTTCCCCCCATTCTGAGGGTTGTCTTTTCATCTTATTTACATTTTCCTTTGCTGTGCAAAAGCTTTTAAGTTTCATTAGGTCCCATTTGTTTATTTTTGTTTTTATATCCATTTCTCTAGGAGGTGTGTCAAAAAGAATCTTGCTGTGATTTATGTCATAGAATGTTCTGCCTATGTTTTCCTCTAAGAGTTTTATTGTGTCTAGCCTTACATTTAGGTCTTTAATCCATTTTGAGCTTATTTTGTGTATGGGGTTAGGGAGTGTTCTAATTTCATTCTTTTACATGTAGCTGTCCAGTTTTCCAAGCACCACTTATTGAAGAGGCTGTCTTTTCTCCATTGTATATTCTTGCCTCCTTTATCAAAGTTAAGGTGACCATAGGTGTGTGGGTTTATCTCTGTGCTTTCTATCCTGTTCCATTGATCTATATTTCTGTTTTTGTGCCAGTACCATACTATCTTGATTATTGTAGCTTTGTAGTATAGTCTGAAGTCCGGGAGCCTGGTTCCTCCAGCTCTGTTTTTCTTTCTCAAGATTGCTTTGGCTATTTGGGGTCTTTTGTGTTTCCATACAAATTGTGAAATTTTTTGTTCTAGTTCTGTGAAAGATGCCAGTGGTAGTCTGATAGGGATTGCATTGAATCTGTAGATTGCTTTGGGTAGTATAGTCATTTGCACAGCATTGATTCTTCCAATCCAAGAATATGGTATATCTCTCCATCTCTTGTATCATCTTTAATTTCTTTCATCCATGCCTTATAGTTTTCTGCATACAGGTCTTTTGTCTCCTTAGGTAGGTTTATTCCTAGGTATTTTATTTGGTTTTTTTTTTTTCGCAATGGTAAATGAGAGTGTTTCCTTAATTTCTCTTTCAGATTTTTCATCATTAGTGTATAGGAATGTAAGAGATTTCTGTGCATTAATTTTGTATCCTGCTGCTTTACCAACTCATTGATTAGTTCTAGTAGTTTTCTGGTAGCATATTTAGGATTCTCTATGTCTAGTATCAGGTCATCTGCAAACAGTGACACCTTAATTCTTCTTTTCTGATTTGGATTCCTTTTATTTCATTTTATTCTCTGATTGCTGTGGCTAAAACTTCCAAAACTATGTTGAATAAGAGTGGTGAGAGTGGGCAACCTTGTTTTGTTCCTGATCTTAGTGGAAATGGTTTCAGTTTTTCACCACTGAGAACAATGTTTGCTGTGGGTTTGTCATATATGACCTTTATTATGTTGAGGTAAGTTCCCTCTATGCCTCCATTAAGAGGGAAGTTTCTAGCAATACAGTCCTGTATCAAGAAACAAGAAAGCTCTCAAATAAACAACCTAATCTTACACCTAAAGCAATTAGAGAAAGAAGAACAAAAAACCCCCAAAGTTAGTGGAAGGAAAGAAATCACAAAGATCAGATCAGAAACAAATGAAAAAGGAATGCAGGAAACTATAGCAAAGATCAGTAAAACTAAAAGCTCGTTCTTTGAGAAGATAAACATGATTGATAAACCACTAACCAGACTCATCAACAAAAAAAGGGAGAAGACTCAAATCAATAGAATTAGAAATGAAAAAGGAGAAGTAACTCCTGACACTGCAGAATACAAAGGATCATGAGAGATTACTACAAGCAACTATATGCCAATAAAATGGACAACCTGGAAGAAATGGACACATTCTTAGAAAAGAACAACCTTCCGAGACTGAACCAGGAAGAAATAGATAATATAAACAGACCAATCACAAGCACTGAAATTGAAACTGTGATTAAAAATCTTCCAACAAACAAAAGCCCAGGACCAGATGGTCTCACAGACGAATTCTATCAAATATTTAGAGAAGAGCTAACACATATCCTTCTCAAACTCTTCCAAACTATAGCAGAGGGAGGAACACCCCAAACTCATTCTATGAGACCACCATCACCCTGATACCAAAATCAGAAAAAGATGTCATAAAAATAGAAAATTACAGGGCAATATCACTGATGAATATAGATGCAAAAATCCTCAACAAAATACTAGCAAGCAGAATCCAACAGCACATTAAAAGGATCATACACCATGATGAAGTGAGGTTTACCCCAGAAATGCAAGGATTCTTCAATATATGCAAATCAATCAATGTGATACACCATATTAACAAATTGAAGGATGAAACCATATGATCATCTCAATAGATGCAGAAAAAGCTTTTGACAAATTTCAACATCCATTTTTGATAAAAACCCTACAGTTTCATTTAAAGCAGCCTCTTCCCAATAGAATTGGGCTGAAGGCATTCTTAGCCAGCTTCAGTTGAAACAGTCTGATCTCAAGATCAGATCAAAGTGCCAAACAAGTACTTCATACAGAACAAGGCCTTAATCACAAGGATGAAACCTTTATATAGATCCCAAGTAAAAACTAGAGAGCTTCAAATGCAGAGAGTGTGAACCTGGATCCAGGAGAAAGATGTACCTTCAAACGCCAGGGTCAGGCAGAAAAGCAGTGAGTGACAATGGCCTCCACTGTGGATGCCCACCTATTTGCTCACCAGCCACAGAGCTGCAGGGGTCTTCTCTGGTCCCCATACATGCCACCAAAATGTTGATCAGAAACAAATAGACTGCTAGATATTTCTCCAGCCAAGATGGGTTTATTCAGGATCAGCAAAGAATTGCAATTTGCAATGGCAAACCATGTGCAAGTCCCCACGTGGCAAGGTAATGAGAATGCTTTTATGGAGACAGTAAAGGAGTTGGAAGGGCTACAGTAAGCAAAGAGTACATGGCTTTTCATTGGCTTAGTCCTTGCCAGGGAAGAAAAAGAATCTTTTCCCGTTGAGCTCTGCCTTCATCCCAGGACATGAGAGCTCCCCTTTCTGGTCTTCAAGCTCTATTAATTTTTCACATTTCTGATAGCCTGATATGTTCACTGGGAGCCCTTCCCCTAGCAAATCCTGAACTCTAATTTTTATGTCAATATCACAGTGAGACTGCAATAAACCACGGCTCTGAATTTCAGGAGATTTCGGCTCAGGTTTATATCTTCCAAAGACATTCAGCTATAGAAACAGGCAAATTCCTAGAGGGCAAAATGTTTCCCCACCAGATTCAGTTTCACTCTTCTCTACTCACTGGAATGTTGCCTCCTCACTTCCAATGTTGTCTCTCTAGCCTTGTGAGATTTACATAGTCTCTTCTAGTTTCTGTCCTCCAGCTATGGCCCCCTGCCTGGGAAAAGCCCAAATTATCAGCCTCTTGCCTTGGAACTGGAAATGATAATTGCTCTCAGTAACAAAGTAGCTACCATTGTGGTTTCAAGTTGCATTCCCTGATGACTAATGATGTTGAGCATTTTTCATGTGCTTATCAGTCATAGATATATCTTCTTGGCAAAAATCTTTTGTCCACTTTTAAACTGGGTTTTTGCCTTTTTATTGTTGAATTTTAAGAGTTGTTTATAAATTCTGGATACAAGCTCTTTATCAGATATCTGATATCAAAATAATTTCTTCCCTTCTATAGGTTGTCTTTTCACTTTCTTGATGGTGTCCTTTGAAGCACAAAGGTTTTTAACTTTAATGAAGTCTATTATATCATTTTTTTCCTTTCGTTTTTTGTGCTTTTGCTGTCATACCTGAAATTGTTCCCTAAGCCAAGGACATGTAGATATACTCGTAAGTTATTCTTAGCGTTTTAGAGTTCTGACATTTAGGTCTATGATACATTTTGAGTTATTTTGGGTAAGTGGTGTGAGTAGAGATCCACTTTCATTCTTTTGTGTGTGGGTGCTAGTTGTCCCAGCACATTTGTGGAGAAGCTATACTTTCCCCATTGAATGACCTTGGCACCCTTAACAAAGATCAATTGGCCATAGATATCCATAGATATATGGATTTTATTTTGGACTCTTAATTATATTTCTTTGATCTATGTGTCTATCTTTATGCCAGTGCCAAACTGTCTTGATTTCCATAGCTTTGTAGTAAGTTTGGAAGCAGGGAAGTGTGATTCTCCAATTTTATTCTCCTTTTTCAAGATTGTTTTGGATATTCTGGATATCTTGAATTTTTATATGATTTTTAGGATCAGCTTATACATTTCTCAAAAAAAGGCAGATATTTCAATAGGGTTTGCATTGAATGCACTGTCAGTATAGTTTAAAATTACATTTATCTTATGAATCAGAAGAACATATTTTTCGTATTTTAAAGCCCATTTGCGTTTCTTTTTCTGAAATAAGAACTCATGTCTTTGACTCTTTTCTTGTTTGGGTATCTGTTCCAGTTCTATTCTTATAACACTCAAATTATGTTTGAGAACAAGACTAGAGGGATGGACATGTTTCATAGTTACACTAGAATATGGACTCATATATACTCTTCATGCTCCACTTATATTGTGGTATAGGATATTTCTGATTAAAACAACCAGACCCACATTTAAATTCAACAAGGGAAAAACCTGTTCTTTTTTCCTCTTTCCTCAGAAGACAAAGTATATTTATTATTATGTCCATGGATTGAAAATTCCAAAATGACTTTCATCAAAATAGCCAGACAACTCATACTTGGAAGAAAGTTGTTTCACAAGACACATCAATTTATTATTAATTTTTTTAAATCAGTTTCTTTTTCTTCACATGTTTTTTTTCTTTGTTCTCCATGGGGAGAATTTGTAGAATTCTTGCCCTCTTTCTGTTTTGAAGGAATTTCCCCTTAGTTATGTTATTTCTCTCTTATCCTTCCCTTACCTGGTATGGGCTAACAATTATTTATGTTTCTCTTGTATTTTTCAGTTTTCTAACTACAATTTATAGGTCTTAAATTTAGCCTAGTCATGCTCCTTGGAAGAAAAAGGCTTAGGTATATAGCTATGTCTTGGTTAGTGAGAAAAATAGCTCCCAGATGTGTCAAGGTCAGATAACCAGTGTCACCATGAGGTGCACAATGACAGAGGGATAGGGAACATCAACCTCCATACTGATCAAGGGTCAGTGATGGGTAGTTTTGCTGTTCTCTCCACTATGCTAAGAATTAACTTATAAGTACAGGTGTTTGACAGCTTTTGTTTCAAATATGAAGACCTCTTATTCTATTTCCCTGGAGTACTGAAAGTGTGCATTTTCATTCACTCCAAACAGACTGTCAGTGCCAATGGGTATTAATCAATTCTAGATCACTAAAGTGCTGTGTGAATACCTAAATGGCTCTGCCTGTTCTTGATAACACATTAGAGAAAGGAATAAGGCAGTGAAATTATCACATAATTAATTTCAAATCATGAGTAAAGTAAGATGACCATGCATTTTAAGCAAGTTTTCTCTAAGGGCTCAGTGCTGTCTCTTTTCAAATTTCTTTCTGGGAGCAGCTAATGTTCTCTCTCTGTCCAGTCTCTCTCACTTCTTTATTTTAAATTGTCCTGTATGCTATTTCATCATTCTTCTTGGTGACGGACACAGATTTTTGAAATATTGACTTGGGTACATAGCATGGAAAGAAAAAGAATATGTTATAGAGTTTGAATGTGGTTAAGTGTGGCATTTCCACTGAAGAATGATATGAACAGAATTTTGCTTGTATTTATTTAACATATTTCTCCTAAGGAGGTCAAAGAACTTTATAAATGTGGCTGTGAATCATCTTTGCATTACTTGCAAGTGGTGCCAAATTCACAGGATTTTTCATGGCACTAGTATTATCAGAAAACACTGATATTTGCCAGTTTCGGTTAACCATGTTCTCTAGGTTTTTTCACTTTAGTTGTTTCAGAGGACAAGATTTTCTTCAGGTATGGCTAAAGCTATTTTATCAAGAAATTGTTGAAAGAAAGGGACTAACTTCTATGTAGGTCTTCATGTGCCAGAGGCCATGCTAAAAGACCAAAGGTGTTATCACATTTGATCCTATGGCAGGCTTATGAGGTAGTTTTATTATCTCCACCTATTTCAGATGAGGAAACTGAGGGTTCTCACATTGCAGAAGAGAGCTCTGAATCCTAGTCTAACTCCAAAGCCTGAACTTCCTCTTCCATATTCACTATCCCACCCCCAAGGAGACTGCATGAGAGTCCTGTGCTCAGGATGCAAAAGAAGTAGACTTGGGTTTCCTTGGCCTACAATTACATTTCCGTTAAATTCCAAAGTGTGTGTTTTTTCATATAAAGTTTTAGAAAATATTTTCAATTCCTTGATTTTTTTCTAGGATAGGGGCTATACTTCACACTCCCAGCCAAGTTCACTGAAAATGGGACTTTTGTCAGAAGAGGTTAAGCATGACAGAAGCTTATTGCAAGTCAGCTTTATCAAGGATCATTTATGAATGGCATTTTTGGGCCACTTCACTCTTTACAAATGAATTCAAAATCAGAATGTTCACTTATGGAAGCAACAAGTATGTACTGTATGGTACAGAGAAATATAACCATTATTTTGTAATAACTTTAAATTTGTAAATAACTTTAAATTTTGTAATAACTTTAAATGTAGTATAACCTATAAAAATATTGAATGACTATGTTATACACCTGAAACTAATATAATATTGTAAATCAACTATACTTCAATTAAAAGAAAAAAAAGAAGGTTCACTTGTGGAGAAGGCATGCTTTCTGCTACTATGTACGTGTGGCCAGAAAATGGGAAGAAAAGGAATATGGAAGTAGCTTAGATCAAAATAGAATAAATAAATAAACTAAGTGTGCTTGGAAATACATGGCCATATCATGTCAGCTCCACTGTTGGTGCTAAGGCTGATCTCTCAGAGGTGTCAGAGCTGTAAGAAAGCTCAAAGATCATAAAGTCTAATCGACCCTTTTTTTTCAGATGAAAACATTGAGCCACATGTGGCAGTGGTGGGGGAAGCCGGATTCCACAACTGCAGCAGCAGGTTCATGGCAAGAATCGTAGCTTGCAGGCCGCCCCATGTGGCCTCATCTTCCTGCAGCTTGTAGACCCTCAGGATTATTGGAGCTGCTGCAGAGGCAGTGGTCACCCAGAGCAGCAAGAGTACCACCACCAAACTCCTTCCCCTGGAACTACATTTATCATTGCAACATCAAGATGCTATATGTCTGGTCTTGGTGCTCTGGCCGGGTGTCAGGCCTGAGCCTGTAGGGTAGGACAGCCAAGTTCAGGACAATTGGTCCACCACAGACCGCCTGGCTCCTCATAATATCAATCTGTGAGAGATCTCCCAGAGATCTCCATTTCAATGCTAAGACCCAGCTCCACTCAATGACCAGTGCTGGACACCCCATGCCAAACAACTAGCAAGACAGGAACACAACCCCACCCATAAGCAGAGAGGTTACCTATAATCATAAGGTCACAGACACCTCAAAATACACCACCGTACATGGTCCTGCCCACCAGAAGACAAGATGCAGCCTCATCCACCAGAAGACAAGTACCGGTCCCCTCCACCAGGAAGCCTACACAACCCACTGAAGCAACCTTACCCACTGGGGGCACACACCAAAAACAGCAGGAACTACGAACATACAGCCTGTGAAAAGGAGACCCCAAACACAGTAAGTTAAGCAAAATGAGAAGACAGAGAAATACACAGCAGATGAAGGAGCAAAGCAAAAACCCACCAGAACAAACAAACGAAGAGGAAATAGGGAGTGTACCTGAAAAAGAATTCAGAGTAACGGTAGAAAAGATGATCCAAAATTGTGGAAATAGATGGAGAAAATACAAGAAATGTTTAACAAGGGCCTAGAAGAATGAAAGAGCAAACAAAAAATGATGAACAACACAATCATGGAATTAAAAATTCTCTAGAAGGAATCAATAGTGGAATAACTGAGGCAGAAGAATGGATAAGTGACCTGGAAGATAAAATAGTGAAAATAACTACCACAGAGCAGAATAAAGAAAAGAAGAATGAAAACAAATGAGGAGAGTCTCAGAGACCACTGGGACAACATTAAACGAACCAACATGTGAATTATAGGGTCCCAGAAGAAGAGAAAAAGAAAGGGACTGAGAAAATATTTCAAGAGATTATAGTAGAAATCCTCCCTAATATGGGAAAGGAAAGAGTCATTCAAGTCCAGGAAGAACAGAGAGTCCCATACAGGATAAATCCAAGGAGAAACATGCCAAGACACATATTAATCAAACTATCAAAAATTAAATACAAAGAAAGAATATTAAAAGCAGCATGGGAAAAACAACAAATAACATACGAGGGAATCCCCATAAGGTTAACAGCTGATCTTTCAGCAGAAACTCTGTAAGCCAGAAGGGTGTGGCAGAACATATTTAAAGTGATGAAACGGAAAAACGTATAACCAAGATTACTCTACCCAGCAAGGATCTCACTCAGATTCGACAGAGAAATTAAAACCTTTACAGAAAAACAAAAGCAAAAAGAATTCAGCACCACCAAAATAGCCTTACGACAAATGCTAAAGGAACTTCTCTTGGCAGGAATCACAACAGAAGGAAAAGACCTACAATAACAAACCCAAAATATTATGAAAATGGTAATAGGAACATACATATCGACAATTACCTTAAATGTAAATGGATTAGTGCTCCAACCAAAAGATATGGACTGGCTGAATGGATACAAAAACAAGATCTGTATATATGCTGCCTACAAGAGACCCACTTCAGACCTACGGACAAATACAGACTGAAAGTGAGGGGTTGGAAAAAGATATTCCATGCAAACGGAAATCAAAAGAAAGCTGGAGCAGCAATTCTCATACCAAACAAAATAGACTTTAAAATAAAGACTATTACAATAGACAAAGAAGGACACTACATAATGATCAAGGGATCAATCCAAGAAGAAGATATGACAATCGTAAATATTTATGCACCCAACATAGGAGCATCTCAATACATAAGGCAAATGCTAACAGCCATAATATGGGAAATTGACAGTAACACAATCATAGTAGGGGACATTAACACCCCACTTTCACCAATGGACATATCATGCAAAATGAAAATAAATAAGGAAACACCAGTTTTAAATGACACACACATTAAACACATTAAACAAGTTGGATTTAATTGATATTTGTACAACATTCCATCCAAAAAAACAGAATACACTTTCTTCTCAAGTGCTTATGGAACATTCTCCAGGATAGATCACATCTTGGGTCACAAATCAAGCCTTGCTAAATTTAAGAAAATTGAAAATATATCAAGTATCTTTTCCGACCACAATGCTATAATATCAATTACTGGAAAAAAACTGTAACAAATACAAGCACATGGAGGCTAAACAATACACTACTAAATAACCAAGAGATCACTGAAGAAATCAAAGAAGAAATCAAAAAATACTTAGAAACAAATGACAATGAAAACATGACTACCCAAAACTATGCGATGCAGCAAAAGCAGTTTTAACAGGAAAGTTTATAGAAATACAACCCTACCTCAAGAAACAAGAAACATCTCAAATAAACAACCTAACCTTACACCTAAAGCAATTAGAGAAAGAAGAAAATAAAACACCCCAAAGTTAGCAGAAGGAAAGAAATCATAAGGATCAGATCAGAGATAAATAAAAAGGAATGAAGGAAACAGTAGAAAAGATCAACAAAACTAAAAGTTGGTTCTGTGAGAAGATAAACAAAATTGATAAAGCATTAGCCAGACTCATCAAGAAAAAAGGGAAAAGACTCAAATCAATAGAATTAGAAATGAAAATGGAGAAGGAACAACTGACACTGCAGAAATACAAAGGATCATGAGAAATTACTACAAGCAACTATATGCCAATAAAATGGACAACCTGGAAGAAATGAACACATTCTTAGAAAAGCACAACCTTCTGAGACTGAACCAGGAAGAAATGGAAAATATAAACAGACCAATCACAAGCACTGACATTGAAACTGTGATTTAAAATTTTCAAACGGGGCTTCCCTGGTGGCACAATGGTTGAGAGTCCGCCTGCCGATGCATGGGGCACAGGTTCATGCCCCGGTCCGGGAAGATCCCACATGCCGCGGAGTGGCTGGGCCCATGAGCCATGGCCACTGAGCCTGCGCGTCCGGAGCCTGTGCTCCACAATGGGAGAGGCCAAAACAGTGAGAGGCCCACGTACCACAAAAAAAAAAAAAAAAAAATCTTCCAACAAAAAAAAGCCCAGGTCCAGATGGCTTCACGGGTGAATACTATCAAACATTTAGGGAAGCACTAACACCTAACCTTCTCAAACTCTTACAAAACATAGCAGAGGGAGGAACACTGCCAAATTCATTCTACGAGGCCACCATCACCCTGACACCAAAACCAGACAAAGGTGTCACAGAAAAAGTAAACTACAGACCAATATCACTGATGAACATAGATGTAAAAACCCTCAACAAAATACTAGCAAACAGAAATCAACAGCACATCAAAAGCATCATACACCATGATCAAGTGGGGTTTATCCCAGGAATCCAAAGATTCTTCAATATTCGCAAGTCACTCAATGTGATAAACCATATTAACAAATTGAAGGAGAAAAGCCATATGGTCATCTCAATACATGCAGAGAAAGCTTTTGACAAAATTCAACACCCATTTATGATAAAAAAAAAAAAAACCCTCCAGAAAGTAGGCATAGAGCGTACTTACCTCAACATAATAAAGTTCATATATGACAAACCCACAGCCAACATCATTCTCCATGGTGAAAACCTGAAACCATTTCCTGTTAGATCAGGAACACGACAAGGTTGTCCACTCTCACCATTATTATTCAACATAGTTTTGGAAGTTTTAGTCACAGCAATCAGAGAAGAAAAAGGATTCAAATCAAAAAAGAGGAAGTAAAGCTGTCATGGTTTGCAAATGACATGATACTATACCTAGATAACCCTAAAGATGCTACCAGAAAACTACTAGAGCTAATCAATGAATTTGATACAGTAGTAGTATACAAAATTAATGCACAGTCACTTGCCCACTGTGACCTAGATTTTAAGCAGTGAAGTCAGCTAAAACTCAGATGTTCTGATGCCCTCTCTAGTCCTACTCCAACATTTCCAAAAGGGCAGGAACAAGGTCGCAACACTTTCTGTATTCCTTCCCAAACATTATACAGCATCTCACTCATAATATGTGTTCAACGAATTTGCAAACTAATTGAAGAGTGTATATAATATTTAAAAATTGTGTCACTTTGGGGCTTCCCTGGTGGCGCAGTGGTTGAGAGTCCGCCTGCCGATGCAGGGGACACAGGTTCATGCCCCGGTCCGGGAAGATCCCACATGCCGCGGAGCGGCTGGGCCCGTGAGCCATGGCCGCTGAGCCTGCGCGTGAGAGGCCCACGTACTGAAAAAAAAAAAATTGTGTCACTTTGGAAGTAATCTATATCAGAATTTAAACATTTTAACAGGAAGGAGTGTTATGATGTGACTTCTTTTGTGTTATGATATCTAGTCATCTTGTGTGAAAGTTATAGGATTTATGCTATGTTAAGCTATGCTAAGTAGTTCAAATGGGGTCACAGTGGCCAATGTGAACTTTCATATTAGTTGTTTTGAAATGTCTGCTGTAGGATTGCAAGTGTCTTTGAGTAAAAAACTAAGAGTGTTAATTTCGATAAGGGATTTATTAGGCAAATTAGGATTTATGTCACTGGAACTGAAGGAGTAACTGATAGAGACAAGATCCCCTGGGGTATAACTGTTGCTCCTACTGACAGACAGACTTCTTAAAATGAGACCACTAGCTGCATGACTGGAAGGATCTTTGCTGGAGGAGCCAACTCTGAGCTGCTGAGAGCTATTCCAGGAAACTGCTGGGGGCTCCCTCAGAACAACAGATGTCTTCCCACACATACTTGTCGCTTTTCATGAGCCCTGCTGCTGGACCTGAGATGCCTCCTTCCCATGCTTTTCCTTGGAGCGTCTTGTTACCCCCTTGCTATTTCCCCACTTTGACTAACTCATGTTGTGTGCTAATTGTGTGCAATGTACCTAGTGATTTGTGAATTGAATTGGCTACATTTCATAAGTCTATAATTCTGTGATTCTTTTCTCTTTTTTAAAACTTTATTGGAGTATAATTGCTTTACAATGTTGTGTTAGTTTCTGCTTTATAACAAAGTGAATCAGCTACACATATACATATATACCCATATCTCCTCCTTCTTGCATCTCCCTCCCGCCCTCCCCATCCCACTTCTCTAGGTGGTCACAAAGCACCGAGCTGATCTCCCTGTGCTATGCGGCTGCTTCCCACTAGCTATCTATTTTACATTTGGTAGTGTATATATGTCCATGCCACTCTCTCACTTCGTCCCAAGTTACCCTTCCCCTTCCTCATGTCCTCAAGTCCATTCTCTACGTCCTCAGCATTATTCCTGTCCTGTCCCTATGTTTTTCAGAAACTTTTTTTGTTTGTTTTAGATTCCATATATATGCGTTAGCATATAGTATTTGTTTTTCTCTTTCTGACTTACTTCACTCTGTATGACAGTCTCTAGGTCCATCCACCTCACTACAAATAACTCAATTTCATTTCTTTTTATGACTGAGTAATATTCCATTGTATATATGTGCCACATCTTCTTTATCCATTCATCTGTCAATGGACACTTAGGTTGCTTCTATGTCCTAGCTATTGTAAATAGAGCTGCAATGAACATTGTGGAAATGACTCTTTTTGAATTATGGTTTTCTCAAGGTATATGCCCAGTAGTGGGATTGCTGGGTTGTATGGTAGTTCTATTTTTAGTTTTTTAAGGAACCTCCATACTGTTCTCCATAGTGGCCGTATCAATTTACATTCCCACCAGCAGTGCAAGAGGGTTCCCTTTTATCCACAGCCTCTCCAGCATTTACTGTTTGCAGATTTTTTGATGATGGCCATCCTGACAGGTGTGCAGTGATACCTCATTGTAGTTTTGATTTGCATTTGATTAGTGATGTTGAGCATTCTTTCATGTTTTTTCTTGGCCATCTGTATACCCTCTTTGGAGAAATGTCTATTTAGGTTTTCAACCCATTTTTGGATTAGGTTTTTGTTGTTTTGATATTGAACTGCATGAGCTGCTTGTAAATTTTGGAGATTAATCCTTTGTCAGCTGCTTCATTTTCAAATATTTTCTCCCATTCTGAGGGTTGCCTTTTTGTCTTGTTTATGTTTTCCTTTGTTGTGCAAAAGCTTTTAAGTTTCATTAGGTCCCATTTGTTTATTTTTGGGTTTTTTTTTTCCATTTCTCTAGGAGGTGGGTCAAAAAGGATCTTGCTGTGATTTATGTCAGAGTGTTCTGCCTATGTTTTCCTCTAAGAGTTTTATAGTATCTGATCTTACATTTAGGTCTTTAATCCATTCTGAGCTTATTTTTGTGTATGGTGTTAGGGAGTGTTCTAATTTCATTATTTTACATGTAGCTGTCTGGTTTTCCCAGCACCACTTATTGAAGAGGATATCTTTTCTCCATTGTATATTCTTGTTTCCTTTATCAAAGATAAGGTGACCATAGGTGCATGAGTTTATCTCTGTGCTTTCTATCCTGTTCCATTGATCTATATTTCTGTTTTTGTGCCAGTACCATACTATCTTGATTACTGTAGCTTTGTAGTATAGTCTGAAGTCTGGGAGCCTGATTCCTCCCGCTCCATTTTTCTTTCTCAAGATTGTTTTGGCTATTTGGGGTCTTTTGTGTTTGCATACAAATTGTGAAAGTTTTTGTTCTAGTTCTGTGAAAAATGCCCTTTGTAGTTTGATAGGGATTGCATTGAATCTGTAGATTGCTTTAGGTAGTACAGTCATTCGCACAGTGTTGATTCTTCTGATCCAAGAACATAGTATATCTCTCCATCTGTTTGTATCATCTTTAATTTCTTTCATCAGTGTCTTTTAGTTTTCTGCATACAGGTCTTTTGTCTCCTTAGGTGGGTTTTTTCCTAGGTATTTTATTCTTTTTGTTGCAATGGTAATTGGGAGTGTTTCCTTAATTTCTCTTTCAGATTTTTCATCATTAGTGTATAGGAATACAAGAGATTTCTGTGCATTGATTTTGTATCCTGCTACTTTACCGAATTCATTGATTAGCTCTAGTAGTTTTCTGGTAGCATCTTTAGGTTTACCTAGGTATATTATCATGTCATTTGCAAACAGTGACAGCTTTACTTCTTCTTTTCTGATTTGATTTCTTTTATTTCTTTTTCTTCTCTGATTGAGGTGGCTAAAACTTCCAAAACTATGTTCAATAATAGTCATGAGAGTGGACACCCTTGTCTTGTTCCTGATCTTACAGGAAATGTTTTCAATTTTTCACCATGGAGAATGACGTTGTCCATTGGTTTGTCATATATGGTCTTTTTTTATGTTGAGGTAAGTTCTCTCTATGCCTACTTTCAGGAGGGTTTTTATCATAAATGCGTGTTGAATTTTTCAAAATCTTTTTCTGCATGTATTGAGATGACCATATGGTTTTTCTCCTTCAGTTTGTTCATATGGTTTAGCACATTGATTGATTTGCATACATTGAAGAATCCTTGCATTCCTGGGATAAACCCTACTTGATCATGCTGTATGATCCTTTTAATGTGCTGTTTGAGTCTGTTTGCTAGTATTTTGTTGAGGATTTTTGCATCTATGTTCATCAGTGATATTGGCCTGTAGTTTTCTTTCTTTGTGACATCTTTGTCTAGTTTTGGTATCAGGGTGATAGTGGCCTCGTAGAATGAATTTGGGAATGTTCCTCCCCCTTCTATATTTTGGAAGAATTTGAGAAGGATAGTTGTTAGCTCTTCTCTAAATGTTTGACAGAATTCGTCTGTGAAGCCATCTGGTCCTGGGCTTTTGTTTGTTGGAAGATTTTTAATCACAGTTTCAATTTCAGTGCTTGTGATTGGTCTGTTTATATTTTCTATTTCTTCCTCGTTCAGTTTCAGAAGGTTGTGCTTTTCTAAGAATGTGTCCATTTCTTCCAGGTTGTCCATTTTATTGGCATATAGTTGCTTGTAGTAATCTCTCATGATCCTTTGTATTTCTGCAGTGTCAGTTGTTACTTCTCCTTTTTCATTTCTAATTCTATTGATTTGGGTCTTCTCCCTTTTTTTCTTGATGACTCTGCCTAATGGTTTATCAGTTTTGTTTATCTTCTCAAAGAACCAGTTTTCATTTTTATTCATCTTCGCTATTGTTTCCTTCATTTCTTTTTCACTTATTTCTGATCTGATCTTTATGATTTCTTTCCTTCTGCTAACTTTGGGTTTTTTTTGTTCTTCTTTCTCTAATTGCTTTAGGTGTGAGGTTAGGTTGTTTATGAGATGTTTCTTGTTTCTTGAGGTAGGCTTTTATTTCTATAAACTTCTCTCTTAGAACTGCTCTTGCTGCATCCCATAGGTTTTGGGTAGTCGTGTTTTCATTGTCATTTTTTTCTAGGTATTTTTTGATTTCCCCTTTGATTTCTTCAGTGATCTCTTGGTTATTTAACATTTTATTGCTTAACCTCAATGTGTTTGTATTTTTTACAGATTTCTTCCTGTAATTGATATCTAGTCTCATAGTAATGTGGTTAGAAAAGATACTTGATATGATTTCAATTTTCTTAAATTTATGAAGTCTTGATTTGTGACCCAAGATATGGTCTATCTGGGAGAATGTTCCATGAACACTTGAGAAGAAAGTGTATTCTGTTGTTTTTAGATGGAATGTCCTATAAATATCAATTAAGTCCATCTTGTTTAATGTATCATTTAAGGCTTGTGTTTCCTTATTTATTTTCATTTTGGATGATATATCCATTGGTGAACGTGGGGGGTTAAAGTCCCCTACTATGATTTTGTTCCTGTCGATTTCCGCTTTTATGGCTGTTAGCATTTGCCTTATGTATTGAGGTGCTCTTATGTTGGGTGCATAAATATTTACAATTGTTATATCTTCTTCTTGGATTTATCACTTGATAATTATGTAGTGTCCTTCTTTGTCTCTTTTAATAGTCTTTATTTTAAAGTCTATTTTGTTTGATACGAGAACTGCTATGCCAGCTTTCTTTTGATTTCCATTTGCATGGAATATCTTTTTCCATCCCCTCACTTTCAGTCTGTATGTGTCCCTAGGTCTGAAGTGGGTCTCTTGTGGACAGCATATATACAGGTCTTGTTTTTGTATCCATTCAGCCAGTCTTTGTCTTTTGGTTGGAACATTTAATCCATTTACATTTAAGGTAGTTATCAATATGTATGTTCCTGTGACCATTTTCTTAATTGTTTTGGGTTCGTTATTGTAGGTCTTTTCCTTCCCTTGTGTTTCCTGCCTAGAGAAGTTCCTTTAGCATTTGTTGTAAAGCTATTTTGGTGGTGCTAAATTCTCTTAGGTTTTGCTTGTCTGTAAAGGTTTTAATTTCTCCATTGAATCTGAATGAGATCCTTGCTTGGCAGAGTAATCTTGGTTTTAGGTTTTTCCCTTTCATCACTTTAAATATGTCCTGCCACACCCTTCTGGCTTTCAGAGTTTCTGCTGAGATATCAGCTGTTAATCTTATGGTGATTCCTTTGTATGTTATTGTTGTTTTTCACTTCCTGCTTTTAATATTTTTTCTTTGTATTCAATTTTATATAGTTTGATTAATATGTGTCTTTGCATTTTCTCCTTGGATTTAACCTATATGGGAGCCTCTGCACTTGCTGGACTTGATTATTTCCTTTCCCATATTAGTGAAGTTTTCAACTATAATCTCTTGAAATATTTTCTCAGTCCCTTTCTTTGTCTCCTCTTCTTCTGGGACCCCTATAATTCAAATGTTGGTTTGTTTAGTGTTTTCCCAGAAGTCTTTGAGACTGTCCTCAATTCTTTCATTCTTTTCTCTTTATTCTGCACTGCAGTAGTTATTTCCACTATTTTATCTTCCATGTCACTTATCCACTCTTCTCCCCCAGTCAATCTGCTATTGATTCCTTCTAGATAATTTTTAATTTCATTTATTGCGTTGTTCATCATTGTTTGTTTGCTCTTTAGTTCTTCTTGGTCCTTGTTAAACGTTTCTTTTATTTTCTCCATTCTATATCCAAGATTTTGGACCATCTTTACTATTATTACTCTGAATTCTTTTTCAGGGAGACTGCCTATTTCCTTTTCATTTGTTTGGTCTGTTGGGTTTTTACCTTGCTCCTTCATCTGCTGTGTGTTTCTCTGTCTTCTCATTTTGCTTAACTTACTGTGTTTGGGATCTCCTTTTTGCAGGCTGCAGGTTCATAGTTTCCATTGTTTTCGGTGTCTGCCCCCAGTGGCTAAGGTTTGTTCAATGGGTTTTGTAGGCTTCCTGTAGAAGGGGACTGGTGTGTGTTCTGGTTGATGAGGCTGGATCTTGTCTTTCTGGTGGGCAAGACTGTGTCCGTTGGTGTGTTTTGGGGTGTCTCTGACCTTATTATGATTTTAGGCAGCCTCTCTGCTAATGTGTGGTGCTGTGTTTCTGTCTTGCTAGTTGTTTCGCATAGGGTGTCCAGCACTGAAGCTTGCTGGTCGTTTAGTGGAGCTGTGTCTTAGCGTTAAGATGGAGATCTCTGGGAGAGCTTTTGCCGTTTGATATCATTTGGAGCTGGGAGGTCTCTGGTGGACCAATGTCCTGAACTCAGTTCTCCCATCTCAGAAGCACAGGCTTGATATCTGGCCAGAGCATGAAGACCCTCTTAGCCACACAGCTCAGAACGAAAAGGAGAAAAAAAGAAAGAAAGAAAAAATAAATAAAATAAAGTTATTAAAATAAAAAGTAATAAAAATTATTTAAAATAAAAAATTAAAAAGTAATAAGAAAGAAGAAAGCAACCTAGCAAAACAGCAAATCCACTAGTGATAACCAGCACTAAAAATTATACTAAAACAAAACAAAACAAAAAAACAGACAGCCAGAATGCTAGGACAAATGGTAAAAGGAAAGCTATGCAGACAAAATCACACAAAGAAGCATACACATACACACTCACAAAAGGAGAAAAAGAAAAAAATATATATCTCTATATAAAATAAAAGAAAGAGAGCAACCAAATCAATAAACAAATCTACCAATGATAATAAACTTTAAATACTAAACTATGATGAACATAAAACCAAAAACAAATTAGATGCAGAAAGCAAACCCCAAGTCTACAGTTGCTCCCAAAGCCCACTGCCTCAATTTTGGGGTGATTTGTTGTCTATTCAGGTATTCCAGAGAAGCAGGGTACATCACGTTGATTATGGGGATTTAATCTGCTGCTCCTGAGGCTGCTGGGAGAAATTTCCCTTTGTATTCTTTGTTCGCACAGCCCCCGGGGTTCAGCTTTGGATTTGGCCCCTCCTCTGCATATAGGTCACCTGAGGGTGTCTGTTCTTCCCTCAGACAGGACGGGGTTAAAGTAGCAGATGCTTAGGGGGTTCTGGCTCACTCAGACTGGGGGGAGGGGAGGATACGGAATACAGGGTGAGACTGTGGCGGCAGAGGCGGACATGACATTGCAACAGCATGAGGCACGCCGTGTGTTCTACTGAGGAAGTTGTCCCTTAATCACAGGACCCTGGCAGTGGCAGGCTGCACAGGCTCCAGGGAGGGGAGGTGTGGATAGTGACCTGTGCTTGCATACAGGCTTCTTGGTGGCTGCAGCAGTAGCCTTAGTGTTTCATGCCCATCTCTTGTGTCCACACTGGTAGCTGCGGCTCACGCCTGTCTCTGGAGCTCGTTTAAGTGGTGGTCTGAATCCCCTCTCCTTGTGCACCCAGAAACAATGGTCTCTTGCCTTTTAGGTCGTTCCAGACTTTTTCCTGGACTCCCTCCCGGCTAGCTGTGGCACACTAGCCCCTTTCAGGCTGTGTTCATGCAGCCAACCCCAGTCCTCTCCCTGTGGTCTGACCTCTGAAGCCCGAGCCTCAGCTCCCAGCCCCCACCCATCCCGGCGGGTGAGCAGACAAGCCTCTCAGGCTGGTGAGTGCCGGTTGGCCCTGATCCTCTGTGCGGGAATCTCTCCGCTTTGTCTTCTGCACCCCTGTTGCTGTGTTCTCCTCTGTGGCTCTGAAGCTTCTCCCCTGCCACACCCATCTCCACCAGTGAAGGGGCTTCCTAGTGTGTGGAAACTTCCTCCTTCACAGCTCCCTCCCAGAGGTGCAGGTCCTGTCCCTATTCTTTTGTCTGTTTTTTCTTTTGCCCTACCCAGGTACCTGGGGAGTTTCTTGCCTTTTGGGATATCTGAGGTTTTCTGCCAGCGTTCAGCAGGTGTTCTGTAGGAGTTGTTCCACATGTAGGTGTGTTTCTGATGTATTTGTTGGGAGGAAGGTGATCTGTATGTCTTACTCCTCCGCCATCTTGAAGGTCTCTCTAATTCTGTGATCTTTAACCTGGCCTCACCGCTGGGCCCTGACAAACAAGGAGAGAGAAATAAACTCCTGATAAGGACAAAGTTTAGTTTTTATTTTTTTCCTCTTTGCCAGCCCCCTGACATAGGTATGGGAGTTCTAATTAGCAAGAAAGTGGCCATAAAATAGACAAAAGGATGGTAAAAGTGGAGAATAATTCATTAATGTGAGTATTGTGCCATAAATAATTGAGAGTTGACTACAAAGAAGAAAGTATTTCTTAAAAGTCTGTCATTTGGGTTAAGATTTCTTAAACCACTCTGCTTTTTTCACCCTGCCTATATCAATCTCAAATCAATTATCCCATAAAATGCCAATGTAATATTGTGACCAGCATTATCCATTTAACATGTCCTCATCTTTGTACTTGCCCCTGTGTCACTTGCAGTTCTTTCACACAATAAAAGCCTCAAATCAGTAAAGTGCTTTCTTCTAGAAATTCAAAGTGCTTTCTCTATGTTAATGTTTAATTAATTCTCAAAGCATTTCTCTGTGGAGTGGGCATGTAGTAGGAAAAGGAATTATTCTTTCCCTTTATGACACACAGGAAACAGGTTTGAAGAGCATATCATTTCCATCTATTGTGGAACGTGATGTTAATTCAGACCATGTTCTTTTCAAACAGAATCATGTTCATTGATTTATTCACTCAATAAATCAGAAAATAATTACTGGGTGCTCTCTATATGTCAAGTCCTGTTCTAGACCCTGGGGATATAGCAGTGAACAGGAGAGGAAAAATGCTTGACCTCGCAGAACTTAAATTCTTTCAGAGGGAGACAGACAACAAACATTGTCAATAAGTAAATTGTATTGTATGTTTGAAGGTGATAAATGCTCTGAAAAAGAAAACAAATCAGTGTAAAAAGGAAGGGGAGTTACAGGAGGGGGCATAACTTCAAATAAGTTATTTAGAGTAGGCTTCACTGAGAGGGTGCCTCAGCAATATCTGAGGGAAGAGCTGTCAGGGCAGACACCCTGGCCAACACCCTGATTTTGGACATCGAACCTCCAGAGCTGTGAAAGAATACATTTCTGTTGTTTAAGCCACTCAGTTTGTGATGCTTTGTTATAACAGTCAGCAAACAAATAAACTATTTCCAATATTTCAAAAATATTAATCAAATTCTATTTTTTTCCAAGGTAAGACTGAAGCTAAAGACAAAGACAACAACAACAAAAACCTTAAATGTCATTGTTTGGGGTGGAATTACATTTATTTGGTGAAGTAACAGGACTTTTACCTGATGCTCAGGAGTTCTATATAGCATGAAAAAATGGATGCATTATTACATTTTACAATTTAATTTGTTTGACAAAAATATCTCAAAATATAGGGTCCATGAGGAAAATGATAAGTGATTTTGAGCGATGATATCTGAGACTCACATATTTACATGGTTTTGGAAAGAAAGAAACAGAAAAACATCCCAAAATATCCATGTTGTTTTTGCTGTTTGCAACATAAAAAGTCATTACAGAGGCCAAAAATACAAAAAAGAACATATTAAAGCTTTATGTTCTAAGATCCAGACAGGCTTTGAGAGGTGATCTAGTCTAATTTCCACAGTTTATATATGAAAAATGTGAGTCCTAGAAATGTTAAGGTGATGGACATAATTTTTTTTCCAATATTCTGTAACACAAATTATGAATTGTTTAATGAGGCTTAATAATAACAATAGAAGAAATGGTGAAATGTGTTATTCCTTGAATCTTCCTCCTTGATATTTGCCTTGCAAGGGTAAGTAGTCAGAAGCATTCTTGAGTCATAAATGCACAGAGAGAAAGGTGTAAGTTAGGTATGTGGAGGGATGACAGTGGGATGAGAGATGAGACAGACAATAGAATGAAAGGCATCTTGGTGGGAGACCCCTGGATTTTTTTAAACTCATGCTGTTGCTAGAGGCACTTTTGCACATTTTTTTTCATAGGGCTTTGGAGACACACAGAGGCATGTTTGACTCCATGGCTCTGATAGTTAGAAGGTATATGACCATGGTCAAGTTTCCTAGCTTGAACCTCAGTTTCTTTACATAGCTTTTGGGGTAAATTTTGTCAGAAATTGTGAGAATTAAAAAAAATGTATAGGACGAATATAGATATAAATTATGTCTATATATAAATATAGATATGGTAGGAATCCTGTAAATGGTGGTCTTATTAATTTCCTAATGCATTTCAGAATTTCTTGCCTTTGTGTCTTACTGAAAACCCTTTTTGTCATCATCTCTACATGGAGATATCCTATCAGTCCTTGAAGAGTTCAGTTTGAATGTCAACCCCTTCCCTTCAGTCAGTTCACATACTTTCTATCATTCAGTTTTGCATTTTCATGTAGTTATTGGTTTCAAGGTTTTAGCTCCCTAACTTGGATTTCTCATAGAATAGTGAAAAGCACCAGGAAGACTTGGATATGAACACTGCCAGCCACTCAGTCAGGGAAGTAGAACCACTATTAGTATAATGGAAGTGTATTTTAGGAACAATAGTTTACACAATTGAAATATCTGAGAAAAGTCACTACCAGACCCTCTGAGGCCTTTGTGTCGGTGGGCAAGTTGATGCTTACAGGGATATCTCAGAAGCCAGACATAGCCGGGTGCTGGAGGGGACCATTACGGGAAGCTGGTAGAAAGTCAGCGGAAAGCTATGGTCTTTGCATGGCTACTGCTCCTTTAGGTCCACATTCAGACTCTTGGTATGTGTGTGGTTGCTCATAAGGGTTGGGAATTAGGAATGTCTGAATGTGAAGTGAGGGAGAGCAAGGACATGCTAGAACGCTCTGGGACTCTGTGTGCGTCACCGTGTCAAACTACAAAGTCCTTCAGAGAGGAATAGGTGCTATCTCACTTTGTTTTCCTTATTTTGCACAAATTCCTCCTTTGGCAAACTCTGCTCACGTGCACACAGGGAAGGGGATCTTGGGAAATGTAGTTTTGGCTAACCAAGTTGACACAGTAACAACCAGCACAGCCACTTATTGGTTATGTGGGCTGTATCTGGACAGTTTATGTAAGCTTTCTAATCTTCCCCTTACCCACTGGTGTATCAGTGTAAAAGACATGACAATTATAACTACCTCTGCAGGGTTTTAGTGAGGATTAAATGAGATAATAATGTAAAGAATGTATTACTAAATATAAAAATTACTTATCATATTATTATTATTAGATACATCTATTCATTTAGCTAATGTGCATCTACTGTGTGCCAGAAACTGTACTATGCCTGAGATGTTATATAGCAGTGAGATAAACAGACATTATCCCTGTTATCATGAAGCTGATCAGACACCAATTAGATATTCAAATAGAGGTGTTAAGCAAGCAGATGAAAGACTGGATTGCAGAGCATGGGTCTACATTAAAGGTATATATTTGGGAGTTATTAGTATTTAGGAAGCATTTGAAGGTCTGAGTCTGATTTAGCTCACCTAGGGAGTGCTCGTAAATTGAGAGAAGTAGAAGCCCAATGACTGAGATATGAGGCATACCAAAATTTAGAAGTGAAAAAGATAAAGAGGAACAAGCAATGAGGCTGAGAAACAGCAGCCAGAAATGTAGAAAAGAAATAAAAGGGGTGAGGGGATGAGAGAAATAGGTGAGGGAGATTAAGAGGTACATACTTACAGACACAAAATATATGAGTCACAGGTATGAAATGTACAGTGTGGGGCATATAGTCAATAATTATGTACTATCTTCATATGGTGACAGTAACTAGACTGACTGTGGTGATCATTTTGAAATGTACAGAAATATTGAATCACTATGCTGCGCAACAGGAACTAACATAGCCTCACAGGTCAATTAAAGCTCAAAAACAAACAAACGCAAAGAAAAACTGATCAGATTTGCGGTTACCAGAAGTAGGGGTGGGGGGGAGGTAGAATTGGATGAAGGTAGCCAAAAGGTACAAATTGCCAGTCACAAGTTAAATAAGTACTAGGGAATGTACTGTACAATGATAAGTATAATTAAATATAATTAACACTGTGGCATGTTACCTATGAAAGTTGTTAAGAGGAAATCCTAAGAGTTCCCATCACAAGGAAAAAACACATGTTTTTCTTTTCTTTTGTATCTATATGAGATGGTGGATCTTCATTCACTAAATTTATTGTGGTAATCATTTTATGATATATGTAAGTCAAATCATTATGGTGTACACCCTTAACTTATATAGTGCTGTATGTCCATTATGTCTCAATAAAACTAGAAGAAAAAAAAAGAAATAACAGCGGTGTCCTGATAACCAAATGTAGAAAGTTTTTGAGAAGGTGAGAGGGATCAACTTTAACTTCTGAAAAGTTGATTCACATGATAATTGAGAACTGACCATTGATTTAGTAACAAGGAAGTCATTGTCAGAATAGAATGGGTTCAAGACAGAATTCGGGTGAGGAAGTTTTTGGTGTAAAAGGAAGCAGAAAAATAGGACAGGAGTAAGTGGGAAGTGTGTCAAGGGAGATTTTACACGTTATCTATAACTGTATCTACATATAGATATCTTATGTACATATCTTACCTAAGATAATCTACACATAGATATAGATATCATATCTATATGATGGGTGGATAGATGGATGGGGTATATTTTACACCTCGTTCATAAAATATGAAATGTTAGCTCTATTCTGTTAGTTTGTTGATTGATGGGAATGTTCCATCAGTGCTGAGCTTGGGTGTCCCCTATAGGGACAGAACCTCTACCTCGAGATGTGAAGGAGAATGACTGCTTGTTTCAGGCAGTTCCTCCTTAAGAGAAAAATGTTCAAACTGAGTGAATATGCCCAGTTAGTCTTTCCAAACTTATTAATCCAGTTCATGACAACTTCCCGGAGTTGACTGAGTGAAGGGGAAGAGAGAGGGGCCGAAGGGGAAGAGGTAGTTTTTGGCTATGGTAAGAAGGTTAAGGACATATATAGAGAATTTGAAAAAATGGCAATTTTGCTGAAAAGGATCACAATTTCCAGAGCACACCATGGAAACAGTTTGGGAATTGGGGAAGAGTGGGAGATGGGTCAGTCTAGGGTGTGTGTAAATGTAGTTTGGGCTAGTAATCTTTGCCCTGTAGTATTTAGAACAGAGGATAGGTTGAATAAATATTTGTTCCCTGAGTGAAACCTGACAGGACCTGGGTGGGACAGGGGAAATGAACTGGTGCACATGGCCCCTGGGTTTGCTTTGAACAGTTGTCCTGACCAGGGGTAAGTTCTATTCTTACCTAGGATGTTAGGAGGGGCTGGCTTGATTATTTTCTGTCTCTCCACCACACCTGGCCCAGCTGTGGAAGGAAAACTTCAGGTATTTATAACTTCACAACCCTGCCCCTGAAAGCCAGACACACAAATTCCTTTTACTATAACTGGGACACAAGTGATTTTTCTTAATGTGGCTCTAATCCTTACAGAAAAATTAGTGACAGCAACCTGAAGAATAATTATGGGGGATCAGCACCCCACACCTTCTTTGAAAACTGCTGGAGGTTGAGAGTAAGTGAGTGAAAGTTCCTCTGAGCACCATCTGTCAGAGAGAGAAACCAGATATTGGGGATGTGCCTTCATTTTAACAGGTGGCAAGATGTTCCCCTCGAGTTGGCAGCCTCCAGATCATTTCCCGTTTCTCTAACTTAGGAGGAAGCTGTGAAAGTCGCAGGCAAACGGGCTGAATGACTCATTTGATCCTGGACATTTCCTTCGCTCCTAGGATGTCTCAATATCTCTCTACTCTCGTTATTTAAGCATAACGATGAACAATCATCTGCTTCGCTCGCACAGTCAGCGAAGTCATCAGACACGTGACGAAACTGCCGGCTGCAAGGGGCTCCATCCATTCCTGCATGCCTCCATCCATCCACCCACCTACCCATCGCCCTTCCTGTTCTCCGGCTTACACTCCCATCGCCAGGCCTTCAGCGGCGCGCACACCGCCGGGCCGGGTGTGCAAGGGCCCGGGCTGCGCGCGCTGGGGGCAGGGCGGCAGCTTCCCACAGAAGAGACTGTGGGGCGGCGGGGCCGGAGGGGCCGCGAGGCCGCGCGGAGCCGAGCCCCGCCCCCTAGCCAGCACCTACGGACGCCGGGTCCCACGTGACAGTCCCCTCCTCCCTCCCCAGTCGCGCGCACGGGCCGGGCGTCTCGGTCCCGCGCGCGCTCGTGGTCCGAGAGCCCGGGAGCAAAGCGAAGCGAAGGAGGGAGCGGCGGAGCGCGGGCCGTCAGAGCCCTGTGCCCGCGCGGAGGTGATGAAGCTGGCCGCGCGCTGACACCGCCGCACCCAGCCGCCGGGAAGAAGGCGCCTCGGGCCGCGACCTTCAGGAGAAGGTACGTGGCTGGGGGTGGGGGTTGGGGGGAGGCGGCGCCCCAGAGCCCCGCGACCCGGTCTTCGGGGCTGACACTGCCGCTGGCCCGGCTCCCGCGCGCGGCTTGGGCTCGCCTGCCATTTGCTGCCGCCGTGAGAGCCAAGCAGGCGAGCTGGGCTTGCTTGTTTTCCCCTCAGTGCCTGGTCACTCTGAGGCTTCCGCAGTTAGGTGCTGCTCACGGTGACCCAGGTAATTGCCTAAAGGGCCGACCTCCCACCTGGTCTTGTTTCCGGGACACCTTCTGATGCCTTCTTGCAAAGGTTGGGCAGGGTTACGCCGTGACTTCCGAAGCCGAGTGGGCCGAGGGGAGAGGAGCCAGTGGCCGGCAGTGCAGGCAGGTGAAAGTCGGAGAAGCTCCCTGACTCTGTGCGGGAGACCTAGGGGAATGAAGACGAAACACATGACTGGAGAATGGCTCGGGGAATGGGCCTCTCTGATGCGCCTGCATGCGGGAAACTAGCCAGACACCTGGGAGAAAGTGTGCTGCCACAGGGTGTTGCCTTTCTGCCCATTCGGGGAAAACACCGAAGATACTGTGGAGATGCAGTATTGGGAGAGAAGAGAACTCATAGGATGGAAATGGTAACGGTGGTTGTTTCTTTTTTTCAGTGAGCCTTAAACACTTTAAAAAATGAGTACCCAGAAAATCAAGTCAATTAAAACCATAGTCAAATGACTATTTTAACTAAAAGATTGTCATTCATTTCTTACTTATAATTCCCTGGGAGTACTGTAGGTGTAAATTCAGTTTTTTTTTTTTTTTTTTTAAATCTATTTCTGTGCTATTTCTTGCAAGCCAGCCCCAGCATTTAAGCATGCTCCATTGTGGGATGGGTGCTGTGGATGGGGGAGATGAATCAAGAGTCAACCTTCTTAAGGGCTTCCCTGGTGGCGCAGTGGTTGAGAGTCCGCCTGCCGATGTACGGGACACGGGTTCGTGCCCCAGTCCGGGAAGATCCCACATGCCGCGGAGCGGCTGGGTCCATGAGCCATGGCCATTGAGCCTGCGCGTCCGGAGCCTGTGCCCCTCAACGGGAGAGGCCACAACAGTGAGAGGCCCGCGTATCGCAAAAAAAAAAAAAAAAGTCAACCTTCTTAAGTACTACCATTAGGATCTCACTGATGTCTCTCTGACTCTTGCAGGGAGGAGTGATAATTCTTGTATCTAAGAGTGGACCACGTGTGTGGTGACATGGCCCAGGGGAATAATTATGGGCAGACCAGCAATGGGGTGGCAGATGAATCACCCAACATGCTGGTGTACAGAAAGGTAAGGATTTCTTCACTTTCGTGGAAAAAGGGAAACTTCTGGCTTCCTTGAATTTTTTTTCCCTCAGATCAATTTTGTGGCCTTATGGATTCTCCAAATCCCCAGTGACTGCACATTATACTTGAGGATGATCTGACATTCTCAAGTAATGCATATGTGTAGAGACACAGTGAAGTAAATGAGGCTACTCATACTGTGTTCTCACACTTTCCCTGGTGATCTTACATAGATTAATCCGCAGTCAGCAATAGCAGCAAGTTTGGACATCCCACATATTTTGTTTGTTACATACATGATTTTATAGCATCTGTAATAGATTTTAGAAGCTTTTTCTTATACTCCTTCTAAGCATTTAGGTTATAATGATTATATAAATGTGTAACATTTTAGAAATGAAAATAGACTACTTTGCAATTCTGGGGCAAGAGTGAATGTGGCTGTGAATGTATGGGTGGTTTAATAATTTTAATTAAACAATTCCAGTTTTTTTTAAGTTAAATCTTAGCTTTAAAGCCACCATAATAAAGGTGTATTTGAATATTGTGTATGCTTCAGAGTGGTTGCTTAGGTAAGTTCATTCTGGTTATAGTCAACAATCTTCCTAAAATTCAGGAAGCAGTATTTTTTATTTAACTTCTGTACCATTTGTTTCTGTTGCTTTTTATGCTGGGATTATTTTTCTTTAGCATATTATCTGTAGTGCTTATGGGGCAAGATTTCTTTAGTTAACACTAGCAATGGTAAAAAGGAAACCAGACCTCGAAATGAAGGAAATTGTTAAAGATTTTGATTAGTGTGAGCACATTGAAGAGTCTAGGATGAGTTTGCTAGAGGATCAGAACTGGTTGTGAATAAAGATGAAAAGCTTTCCACCTTGACCTATACTAAATGAAAACTCTCCTTCTATGTGAGCCAGGATGATTAAGAGGTGGTGATGATATGTGTTTGAGGAAATCTTGTTATTGCTTTGATGTGAATATGCATGGACATCCTGTCAATGCTAGCCTTGTAGACCATAGTGTATTGTGTACCTATGAATGCACTTTTGTGGGTCTGGGATAGCACAGTAAAACTTTTTTCCCACAGGGAAAAAAAATTGCCTATTTTAGTCTTAAAGCATCCCAACTGGATAAATCAAGAAAATAATCCACTTGAGCCTAAGTTATTACTGTTATTTTCCTGCATTGATTGAAATTACTGGATATTTGCCCATTCTGTATAGATGTGGTTCTGAGAAGAACTATCTTAGGGGCAGTTATGTGTTTTTTAAAGAAGTTATAATATTCTTTATTGTTTTGTATGACTGAATATTGTAATATGCAAGATGTGAGAATTGTAAATTCTACCTTATAGGTTTGTGCAATGTCGAGAGTTGGACTTCTGTAAAATTATCAGTAGTTAGCTATTTTTGTTAGGTCAAACACTATATTCTCTGTTTCCCTATTAAAAGATCAGGGGCTGAATTGATTGGACACCTAACAGTTAATCTTGATTAGAAATAAACTTAATATGACATCAGTCTGTGTCTCATTTAGTTAGTTATCATGAGAATATGTGAAAAATGAGGCTAGGAGTTTTATAGATAGTTATTGGATTATTTAGTGTACCTAAGCTTCATATTGCTAATTTTGAAACACTCTATAAATTGTTGTTTAGCATCAAATTGCCGTTAGGGCTACTTATAAATTAACAGGTTATGATAACTTCAGGGAGAGAATGTAATGCCTCATTTCTTTTAAGCATTTGTATTCTGTTGGGTAAGGTTGGAACTGCTTGTGCTACTTCTTTGCCCTCCTTTTCCTAGCTTTTTGTTTAGGGTAATGACACATACAATTTATTTCTAGAAAAGATTTCCCTGATAAATCATTGTTGGAAAAAAGTTGACACCAGTAAATTTTACTCATAATGCTTACTTATGCATTTCCTGTCTATCCTTTATTCTCTGAACATATATCTTTTTGTTTGTGATATAAATAATAATATATAAAGAAATACCAGATAATTTGTATAAAGAAACACAGTTGTTCTTGGTTAGCATTTGCTGGTTACCAAGTCAAATGGTCCATGTCTGTAGACAGACATACAACATGATGTTATATGACCATTTTACCTCTGTTTTTTGTATCTTATGTGGGCTTTGACATTTAATATCTTCTCAGTAGAGGCCAGATTTTAATGTGAAGAACAGCAGAATAGTTGGAGAGGGGTAAAAAGGAAAGGAGTAGGTTGACTCCATATGTCAACTGCTCAACCTGCATGAAAGAATAAGCGACTTGTTACAAATGCTTATTAATCATGAAGTCAGTCAAAGGTTAGGAAAGAGCTTCAGCCTCACAGTGCATTGCTTAGTATCAGTGAAGAGAATAGTTAGAGAAATTGCTGTTTTATTGATTCATGCCAATTTTCCACTTCTAGTTCACTGTTGAAACACAGTTCTTAAAGTGGGTTCTGTGTTCTCACCACTTCCCCTCCCTGCAAGCCACCTCTTGTTTACTGCCCAGGATTCTGATGGTTTATACCTACTAAAGATATGCATGTGCTGTTTCCATTTTTTCTCGGTAGATTATGAATGAGGTTTAGGAATATTCTTGTGCGGCAGAGAAAACAGTGAATGGTTGTCAAAGTGTGATGCACAGAAAAGAGCTGGGATTTGTGAATTTCTTGTGTTCATCTGATGTCTCTCCATTATGATTATCCTCATATGGATTATTGGAATTCCTCAAAATAATGGGAAAGTTCCAGGGATCTTTTTTCCATGGAGAATTCCTTAGCGATGTTCGGGAAAAATGTATTTTCAGTGGGTAGAACTATGATCCTCCAGGCAGAGTGAGTGCTGCCATAGTGAGGGCTACAGGCATTAGTAACACTGTTACCGACCAGGGTTCTTGGACTCCTTAATCAATAGAAATTGATAAGAGGCCAGATGAGAAATTCAGGCAAGGGTTTATTGGGATGCCCACTGCAGCACAGGGGGGTGAAAACAAGGAACAGTTCCCCTTGCTTGCTGCCTGAGTGGAGGGTGAGCTGGTCCCTTAAATGGGGTGAGGGTAGGGGCGGGTCCAGGAGACTGGACTGGAGGTATGGCTTGGGTGGTCTGCCCACTCCCTTGGTGATGCTGGGTGCAGGGATCATGCACAGCACCCTGCTTTTGCTCTGAACGCCTCATAAGTGGCAGTTGGGTTTTTGGTCTTTTTGTATCTTGTTCATAATTTGCCCCAGCTGCACATGCACACAGTTATTTTTAGTCCCTTATAGTTTCTTTGTATTCTGTTGCTGCAGGAGACGTTCATCCAGGTGCATGCACTGCAGCAAAGGGTCCCAGGTCCCAGCCTGTCTCAACACTGCCTCACAATCAGGGTTGGTACCTGCAAATCAGTCTCGGATATTTGCCAGTACCTTTTTGGCTTAATGTGAGGGCTCTCTGTAGGCTTCATTTGATATAAGAGGTACATTAAAAGAATCCATGTGGACAAAATATTTTCCTTACAAATTTTTCAATTTATAATGCTGCTTTTTTTTTTATAAGCAAGTGATTAAGTTAGTGTGGTTATGTCATTTTATGTATTTGAAAACATTCAAAAGTTTATAAAATGTGAAGCTTAACCACTTTTATTTCTGGGGTTTCCTAAGCTCCCTTCAGATAGACCTTAACTAGAAGGGAATAGAAATAATCAACTTCTTTAAGAAGAGACCCACCTAGCTCCAACTCACCTTGGATTCAGACTAGCTTCTTGAAATGTAGTGAGGTGAAAAGTATGTAGAGGTGAAAACTCAGAACTCAAACACTACTGTCATTCTTGGTCTGCTTTGGGTAAAACTCTCATTCCTGGGGGTGGTACTGGCTGTAAAGGATCGCTGAGCTAGAACCCAGGGTTACAAGGAGACACATTGTAAATTTGGTGTCTGGCCAGCATGCTGCCCACTAGACAGTATACATCACTTTTTGTCCAGAAGCTGACGTTCCTGCATTTGAAAAACAAAATTTCTAGGGCACCTTGGGGCCAATATTTCATATTGGCTGGAATCTTGGCTTCTTACTAGCAAGAATGCTCAAAATGACCAATAATTTCTGTTATTATTGCAGCAACAGTTTATCTTCCGGTTGTCAGAAAAGAAAATGAAAATATTTTCCTCATTCACTGTTTTAGTGGAATGAACACATATTTTGGAAATAGCAAACCTATAAAGTTCACTATGCCTCTCCCCTCCCCCCCACCTTTTCCCTTACCCATTCTCTCTTCCCCTCCTCTCCCTTCATTTTCCATCTGGTCACTCTCATTCCGTTTGCTTCTTCCTTTTCACTTTTCAAAAACGACTTAAGTGGGGACTTCCCTGGTGGCCCAGCGGTTAAGACTCTGTACTCCCAATGCAGAGGGCCCAGGTTTGATCCCTGGTCAGAGAACTAGGTACCGCATGCCGCAACTAAAGATCCCGTGTGCCACAACTGAGACCCCATGCAGCCAAATAAATATTTTAAAAAAAGACCTAGGGTGAAGATGTAATTTTCCCTGAGATGCTGCTCATTTTAGTTGTGAAAGAGAAAATGATGTCTTTTGGATATGAGAGCAGGTACCATCTTGTTTGAGTACCTGTTAGACATTCAGGTGCTTTTAAACTTGGTATTATATTGTGGTAGTGGCAGAAGGTTAGTCTTGAAAGATTAAGACTGCTCTGTTTTTTGCAGAGTAAGATGGGACCACTGGCCTTTCTTACATAAAGGTGTAATGGGAGCTATCAGCCCAGTAGGCAGATGACCTCTGCTGATTGGCTTGACCTAGACATTGCCTTTGAAAGCTTTTTCTGAAGTAAGTCTGTTCTGTGAAAACAGATATATTTGCAAGAGAGGGGAGTGACTAGTTTTCTTCTTTGGAAAAGATTTAGTCACAGACATCACTAGTTTCTTAGGGGTGAGTTAGCTGACACTTTTGGCACTAACTCAGTGCATTTGTCACTTCAGGATTGTCCAGTGTGGTCAACCTTGAAGGTGTCACATTCCTCCCTCCTCGAACTCCATTATCAAAAATAGTCTTTGACATTTTTGAACCTTAGTTATCTTGATCTGTCTGGGTATAGGGTGCAGCTACATGTTAGTACAGTAAAGAATATTTCTAAGTGATAACCAGAGAAAGGCCTGTTAGAAAAGGAAGGAATGTTTGCAAATGGATAATCACAAAAGGTATTTAGGCCCCTCAGATTTCTAAATTAGGGGCTCAGATGGGAGGCGGGCATCAGAAAGATTCCATTTCTAAAAAATTCCAAAATGGAGTGTCTTCTCTATGCATTATTTGAAAGCACCTTCCTAGACTAAAGGATGTTGTCTACTATAAATATGAGTTTAATCTGTTTGAATCAAATGCAGACCTGTTTTTCCCTCAGTGACACAAATGCGTCCTGAGATAGGATAGGACCACCATCTATGATACTTCTGAGAAGTAGATAGAGACATTTTATGAGTAATAATTTAATGTTGAATTTTGGGTAATAATTAACTTGAGTTCGGAGCAAGAAAGCCTTTCATGGTGGAGCTTTTTCCTCACCAGTTGTTGCTTATCAGTACTATTTGTGGGATTAAGATAAGAATTTGTGGCCTGAATTTTATTTCCGTTTCTCACCTCCAACCTCCCCAAACCTAATGGATCAGAGGAAAGTGCAGATGTAGAAAGGAGAAGCTGTGAAGGAATTTTATTGCCTTATAATAGCCTTTGTGGCTCTATTGAGTGATGGAAAGCAGGGTATATTTCAGTAATATGGTTGATGGAATGTGATCACTGCAGAGAATATGAAAATATTTTGGGTTTGGATAGTTTAGTGACTTAATAAATATTAAGTCTCCTTGAAAACGACATTGTGGAAAACAAGCAACACAAGTAGTTGGCCCTTGCTCCGCCTTTCATAGCTGTGAAAAGGAGGCATTTGAATGTCAGAGTTACAGAGGCTTCTATCTTACAAGATATCAATCTAATTATAAAATAATTGTAAATGTGAATGTGGGTATGCAGTTCCTTAGGGAAAAAAAGACCCACTTCTCTGCCATTTGCCCAAGGCAATATGAAAATTTAACTTTCCCTCTTTTTAATTCCCTTTGTCTTGTGTCTAATTCAATTAACAAAGGTCTCAGGACATTGGAACTCTAATAGACAATCATGAAGGTTATTTCAGCTCCATTAAAATTGCCACCTGGCCTAGGCTAGAAAAAATTTTGACTGAGGGGCCTATCCAGGGAGAGAAGTTGTTCTGTCTTCCGGAAAAATATGTAGGAAAATGGCAGCTTTGTTCTAGCTGCGTTCTTAAGAATAGTCTAGAAGCCTTCTTATGTTAGGTCCTTTCTGGTGATTAGCAAGTAAAATTTTCTTAAGGAGTCAGTGTGCTGAAGTAGAAGCATGTGCATTGTAGTTGGGCGGTTTTGGTTCTAAGTCATGGCTCTGCCATTGTTTAGCTCTGCAGTTGTGGTTTAGCAACCTAACTCCTTTCATTTCAGTTTCCTTATGTATAAAATGACAAAAAATAAGGAAACATTTCCTTCATAGAGCTGTTTGATGATAAAATGAGGTAGCCTATGTTAGACCCTCAATGAATGTCTCAAAAATGCTATAATAATAATTATATAATTATAACATAATTTATAATATATAATAGTTACATTATATAATTCTAATAACTATTCTTTTATTATTACTATTTATTTAATGAAACACCTTGTATGTTCCATGGGGTCCAGTATGTTGCTATATTTTTTGATAAAGGTGAAAATGTGAACATTTTAACCACTTCCAGTCATGTCTTTCTGGTAGTTGAAAAGGCAGATTCTGTAAGATGATTTGGTAATACCATTTTATGACACAATGAGTGTCCTGTCTTATGTTATTAGTTCAATATAGCTAGCTTCTATTTTTAATAAGCCCTTTGAATTATTATCTAATATATCTTTGAAGTCTGCATAGTTACTTAGGTATTATGTAAACTCAATAAAGCCTTTGCATTCTGGAATTTCAGAGGTAAAAGGAAACTAAGAATTTATCTACTTTTTAATTTTGCAGATTATGAAATTTAAGATCAGAGAAGTAAGTAACATGATTTGTCTAAGGTCACACAGGTTGAATTCAGGTCTTTATTTGTCTTTCTGTGGTGTGTGTGTGTCTCTCTCTTAAAATAAATGCAGTAAGTCTTGTGTTTGTAGTTCAGTTTCAGTAAGAAATCAGCATCCTGGTTACTCTGTGGCATCTATGGATTATTCCAGGGTATTTAATCACCCATTATAAATAGATTACTAGATTCCCTTTTCCCTTCAACTATAGTTTAGCATTTGGAGCCCCAGGAATGATAAGATTGGGAACTAGACTGACTGACCTACCCTGGTAGTAGTTCTGTCTTTGATTTGATCCTGACTGGAAGTTCTAGGCTGATGAAAACCCAGAATTTGATGCTCTGTGGCAACACTGTCCAATAGAGCTTTCTATCTTGATGGAAATATTCTGTGTACTGTCCAGTATAGTAGCTACTAGCCACAGAGGGTAGTTGAACGCTTGAAATGTGGCTGATGTGACCAAGGACTTGAATTATAAATTATATTTAATTTTAATTAATTATAATTTAAATTTAAATAGCCCCCTGTGGCTAGTGGCTATTATATTTGATAGCATAGTGATTATGGAATAAAGACCTTTGGAAAAACAGCATCAAACCCAAGAGAAGAGATAAAAGAAAATGCTAGACTTAGCTTGAGACTTGGCATGCAGTGCTTGCAACAAAGTAGGGCCCAACAAACAATTTTTTAAAATAATAATACAGATGTAAGGTTTTAAAGGAGGACCATGGTCTGCTAAGGAGATATTAGGAGATATTATAATAAATGACACCAAGGGTTGATGTTTTGTTATTTTTCATCCTATGGAGACTTTAAGTTGTCTGCAGAGGCTGGCCCTCCAGAGGTCAGATGATAGGGGCTGTCTTTCAGTAAGACTAAAGTCTGCATATGCCATGAATATTCCAGGAAGTGCACTCGCAGCATCTCAGATGATTTGCTGATGTTGAAAGTATTCCAATTAATTTCTATCTTATGGTGTCTCAAACATACATCATAGCCATTCCAATTCCTAATAAGACTGAGGGAAAACCAGAAGCCCTGGGTAAAAGGGATTTAAAGTGGTTGGAATCCTTGTTCAGAGTTTAAAATTGGGTTATAAAGAAATCCATTGTTTTTAAGCTCACTTCTCTTTCATATGTCTCAGAATGTTGAAAGGAAGGCAGTAGTCTAGGGAAAGTAGTAGTTCATGACGGAGTGACAAGAGTCTCCAAGTCAGAAGGGCTAGATGTGAATTCCTGCTCTGCCCCCAACTGGCTGTGTAAGTTTGGGCAAGTGTGTTAACTTCTCCTGGAGACTACTTTACGGAATCATTGGAAAGATGAAGTATAAGTGAGAATGTTTGACTGAGAGTGATTGACAGGTAATACAGACTCTTTTTGGGAATTGTGGAAGTTACTGAGGTTCCTTGCAAGAATAAACTTTGCAAAACTCTCCTTGCCAAGTCTTCCCTGCTTGCTGAGTGTCCCCATGGCTGTAGGTCATGTAGAGGTCCAGCTAACATGCTTTCCCCCATTTGGTCATTGCTGGAAGATGTCAAGACCAATATAAATCTACATAACCATCTTTGGCCACACAGAAGCTTTTGAACGTTAGGCAAACTGGTTCAGTAGAAAGTTTTTCTCTAGTACAGAAATCTAGGGAAAATTTTCACCTTTAATATTTAAAATGATGTATACCAAAGCATTTTGAAGAAAATTAAGTACACATAGAACATATTATTAATAATATTTCTCTTGCTGAACTTTTTTTAGTTGCATTTCCTCTGGAAATTAATGCCATTTGTCACTTGCTCTGTTTTATATTTAGTATTTTGGGTTTTGACTTTTGGTTTATTGTTAATTAGAATAGTTGTTATTTATTGAGTGTCAAGGCTTTTATCTGTATTACCTGATTTCCTTAAAATATGTTGCACGTTGATTATTAGCATCCTGTTTTTCTAATAAGAAAGCTGAAAGTGACTTATGCAGACTAAGTGACTGCCGAAGATTGCTCAGGAATTAGTAACAGAGCTGGTGAGCTCCACGAGGGTGGAGACTCCTATTTTTCAGTGCTGTGTTCCCAGCACCTAGAAAAATGGCACATAATAGCTGTTTCTGAATATTGAGTGCCTAAGCACATGAATCAGTGGGTGAATAAATGAATGAATGCTTGATCCAAAGACCGTATTCTTGCCTTTTCACTGTGTTGCTTCCATTTAAGTTAGTGAATTGACAGCGCACTCAAAATTCAGTTCTGTACGCCATACATACATTGAGCCTCAGCTCTGATTGAGCCTTGTGTGGGCATTGGGGATAGAGTTGTGGTCTAGATAGATAGGGTTTGAGCCCTCACTGAGCTTATATTACAGTGGTGAGGACAGATGTCAGACAACTTATCATAGAGTGATTACTGCTGTGAAAAGGGAAGAACTGGGTGTTAGGAAAATTTATTTATATTGGGTCATCTGGTTTCTGAAATAAATATTATGTTGATATGTATCTTCTGTTTGCAGTTCTGAGTGCTTAGCACAGTGCCCAAAGTGCCCAGCTTCTGACACTTAGTAAGTACTCAATAAATGAACTAAATTGAGCTAAGCTAATGTTGAAAGTCTTCAGAGATTTATGGAGACAGAGGAGGCAAGAGTGTTGATCTTATCCCTTAGAAAACCAAATGTCTCCTTCCATAGACTTAAAATTTACTTAATACTTGTGAACTTGAATGAAATTACTTTGCCTCTTTGAGTCCCAGTTTCCTCCTCTGAAAAATGGAGATAGTAATAATAATAATGATAAGTTATTATAAATAGTGCATGTAAAGCTTGGATAAGTAGGAAACATTTAATATATGTTAACTATTACCTATAAACATTTAATATATGTTAACTATTACCTATAAATTACCATTTATAGGTAATAGTTAAGAAATCTAAAAGAAATCTAAAAGTTAAGAAATCTAATAGTTAAGAAATCTAAAAGAAATCTAAAAGAAATAGTTAAGAAATCTAAAAGAAATCCCCAAAGGATTTCTCTGTAAGTGGAAGTGATGACATATAAGGAGGATTTCCCTTTAAAATTTGTCTTTCTTATACATATTTTAGAATTTAGAATTTGCTGCTCTTCATTGGTTCTTGATGATTTTGTTTAAAGCTGTTTCATATGGTAAATGTACAATAAATATTAAAAATTTTTCATCATACACAATTCAAACAAATACAAAAGTAGAGAAAAATAATATAAAGAATCTTCATGTACCCATCACATCGTGTCAACAATTCTTAACTGCTGGTAGATCTGGTTTCATTTATGCTTCCTCACTTCAGATTTCCCCCAGTTGGTTATTTTGAAGCAAATCTCAGAAAATATATCATTTAAGATATAAATTCTTTAGTGTGTATAAGTACTTTTAAGGAAGATAAAGGTAAAATAAAGGTAAATAAAATGATAATTTGTCCTAGGTCCTTAAAATAATGGCATATTTTACTCCATGAGCTTTATCATTTTTTTCATATTGCTCAAATGGGTCTATCATTCTTTCTTTTTCTTTTTTCTTTGTGGTAAAATACATCTAACAGAAAATTCACCATTTTAAACATTTTTACATGTATAGTTCAGTGGCATAAAGTACATTCACAATGTTCTGCAACTCTCACCACCATCCATCTCCAGAACTTTTATCATCTTCCCAAGCTGAAACTCTATACCCATTAAACAGCAGTTCCCCATTCTCCTCTCCCTCAACCCCTGACAATCACCCTTCTACTCTCTGTCTCTGTGAATTTCAGTACTCTTTGTACCTCATATAAGTGGAATTATACAGTATTTGTTCTTTTGTGGCTGGCTTATTTCACTTAGTATAATTTCCTCAAGGTGCACCCATGTTATAGCATGTGTCAGAATTTTCTTCCTTTTTAAGGCTGAAAAATACTCCATTGGATGTATATACCACATTTTGTTTATCCTTTCATACATGGATGGGCATTTCGGTTACTTCCACCTTTGACTGTTGTGCTAATGCTGCAATGAACATTGGTGTATAAATATCTGTTCAAGTCCATGCTTTTAATTCCCAGAATCGGAATTGCTGGATCATATGGTTATCGTATTTCTAATTTTTTGAGGAACCACCATGTTGTTTTTCATAGTGGCTACACTATTTTACATTCGTACCAGCAGTGCACAAAGGTTACAACTTCTTCACATTCTCACCAACACTTGTTATTTTTGATAGTAGTTATACTAATGGGTATGAAGTGACATCTCTTTGTGGTTTTGATTTGCATTTCCCAAATGATTGAGCATCTTTTGCTTATTGGCTATTTTCATATCTTCTTTGGAGATTTTGTGAACTTTTAAAGAGATTTGATTGCAGTTAGGAATGGTTTGACCTATGAACTACATGACCACTTAGATTTATGTCTAACCAAAATTCTGTTATTTTTGTTTGGATTTCTGAGCTACCTTTTTAATAATGGGGAGGTCTTTAAAGTCCTTTCTATCCTTAGCTTCCAAGTTTACAGTTAAAGTGAAACCTCCATAATTGACTCTTTTGGGTGATGGTAGTGATGAAGCTTAATGAATAAAAAAATTAAAAATAATAGCACATTTAAAAATGAATTCAGTTTTATTTGTTTTGAATCTATAAAGTAACTGCTTTTGGGGCTACTGGGATGGGACAGGCAGTCCACATCTCTTAAAGAATCTTGTAAATGTTTTAAAGAATATTCCAGACTCTCTCAAATTAGAATATTTATTGTCTTTCCTTGACTTTTATTTAGTCTTTCCATTCTTTTATTTTTAGTACATTTATGTTTGGAAAATGTTAGTGAATATAGAGCACTCATTCTATTCTTAAGGTAAGAATAGAGATATAATTGATTTTAACCAGAAAAATTACTATTCATTTAGATTAGTATAGAAAGATAATTTAAAATGAATTTCTCTTTTCATCTTAAATCTTGTTTTTATGCAGTTGTATATTCTTTTCATAACATTTCTTTTAACTGATTTGAACTGATTAACTGATTTGAAGATGTCTTAGTATAGGTCATTTGGGATGAGACTTTCAATGGCTTCAATCAAAAGGACTTTATCTTTTGGAAATGTGTTCTAGCATTCCTCATTGCTGTCTTACTCTGAAAGTTTACTAGAAACTAATTAACTTACTTGTACACTATGATTTGTTTGACTTGTACCATATTGATTTGTTTGACTCAAAGCTCAGTATCACTTTATAAAACTGTGGTAAACCCCTCTGTCCTTGATATTTCTTTTCCTCTTCTTCTGTAGTAATAGCACTCTGCATTTTCATCTAGGCACATGGCCACTAGAATAAAGATTGCATTTCTCAGGCTCCCAGGCAGCTAGGCATGGCCATTTGATATATTCTGGCCAATGAGATGTAAACAGAAGAGGTGTATATCTGGGAAGTGCCCTTAAAGAAAGGGAGTATACCTTTCTTTTTTCCTTTTCTTACTCTTCCTGGCTAGAATGCAGTCATCTTGGCCAGGAGGTAGAAGCTGGGAATTATGGATGGCAGAACAACAAAAGGGAATGAACCTGGGTCCCTGATGATTATAGAGTCAGCATACAAACCTGACCTGCCTACATAATTCTATGTTAGAGAAAAATTAAAAATTAAGAATTCTTCTTCTATATTTTTTAAAGATTTTTTTAGAGCAGTTTTAGGTTTACAACAAAATTGAGAGGAAGGTACAGAGATTTCCCATATAATCCCTACCCTACATAACCAACCTTATTATCAACATTACTCATCAGAGTGGTAGATTTTTACAAAAGATAAACCTATACTGATGCATCATAATCAACCAAAGTTCATAGGTTACCTTAGGGTTCACTGTTGATGTTGTACCTTCTGTGGTTTGAACAAATACATAACGACATGTATCCATCATTATAATATCATACAGAGTAGTTTTATTGCCATCTTTATGTCTTCTTTAAGATACTATGATTTGGATTTTCTGTTACTTGCGACCAAATCAAATTCTAACCAACTTAACAACGACATCCAAAACCTTTTATTTTTAATCTGTAAGATAGTAATAGGGAAAAAGTTTTTTTTTTTCTTTTGAAATATACGTTTCTTGTTTTATTTTAAAAGCAGCCTATTTGCTTTCTAGGAATAAATCTAGTTTCTTTTAAATAATATAATTGAGAAATTCTGCCGCATTAATTATGTAAATAGTTCAATTTAATTTAGTAAATATTTACTGAACAATTGTTTTGTGCTAGGTAATTTTGCTAGAAGTGTTGGGGGTAAAGAATCAGTGATGACAATCATATATTCTTTATCAGAGCACTTTACAATTCCAAGATTGGAGGATCAACAGTTTTACAGTGAATTTCTTGTATATATATATGTGTATGTGTAAAACCTCATAAAATTGATGGTGCACTTATTAAATTTTTTA
Source organism: Aethalodelphis obliquidens (assembly GCF_003676395.1). Taxonomy (NCBI): domain Eukaryota; kingdom Metazoa; phylum Chordata; class Mammalia; order Artiodactyla; family Delphinidae; genus Aethalodelphis; species Aethalodelphis obliquidens. The sequence goes on from NW_020837968.1 coordinate 25,802,874, forward strand.
TTATTTATTATTTTTAAATATTTGTTTATTATTTATTTAATTTATTTTGGGTCGCATTGGGTCTTAGTTGGGGCACACCGGATCTTCATTGAGGCATGCAGAATCTTTCGTTGTGGCAGGCGAGCTTCTCCTTAGTTGTGGTGTGCAGGTTTTTCTCTTCTCTAGTTGTGGCGTGCGGGTTTTCTCCTCTCTAGTTACAGCGTGCAGGCTCCAGGGCACATGGGCTCTTGTAGTTGTGGCGCGCAGGTTCCAGAGCGTGTGGGCTCTGTAGTTTGCAGCACTCAGGCTCTCTAGCTCAGTAGTTGTGGCGTGCGGGCTTAGTTGCCCTGCGGCATGTGAGATCTTAGTTCCCTGACCAGGGATCCAACCCGTATACCCTGCATTGTAAGGTTGATTCTTTAACACAGGATCACCAGGGAGGTCCCTTACTCAATTTTAAAAAAATTCTTGTTTTCCTATGAGGAAACCAAGGCCTGGAAAGGTTATTTTCCCATGTCAAAAAATAAATGGACATTAAAACCATATGTTTGGGCTTCCCTGGTGGTGCAGTGGTTAAGAATTCGCCTGCCAATGCAGGAGACAGGGGTTCGATCCCTGGTCCGGGAAGATCCCACATGCTGCGGAGCAACAAAGCCCGCGAACCGCAACTACTGAAGCCTGCGCACCTAGAACTTGTGCTCTGCAACAAGAGAAGTCACCACAGTGAGAAGCCCCTGCACCGCAATGAAGAGTAGCCCCCACTCGCAGCAACTAGAGAAAGCCCACGCACAGCAACGAAGACCCAACGCAGCCAAAAATAAATAAATACAATAAAATTAAAAAAACAAACAAAAAACCCCATATGTTTCATTTTATTGCCAATTAAGTATGCTAGGTATAAGAGTAAACACTTTTAAAATTTTTGAATTTATTTCTTTACCTTAGAAATTACTCATATGACAGATTTTATAGCTGAAGATGCTCTTCTTGCAATGTCTTTTTAGCTGATTTGAAAATTGAATCATTTTACATACTAAAACACAAGCTACTTAAAGTTGTGGAGCTAGGCCAGTACTGCCTACGTTTATTTGAACACTATATATGAGCCTTATTTTATGCTTATAAAAAATTTTATAAGCATTTTGTTGAGCATATTTATGAAAAAGAATTACCCTTCTTGGTAGCATCTTCGTGGGAAATTGTACATTCTTAACCATGCAGATGAGGTGCTGAGTTGAATTTTAACAAAGAGAGTCAAGTAAGTGCAATGAAAACAATTTATTTATACCATCTATTCCATCAATCTGTGGTGCCTGAGTGTATCAGAAATACCCACACAACAAAGCAAAATATAGACATTTCTGCTGTGGCATAATAAGTTCCACTAAAAAAGCCCCACACTCTGCAAAATCACACACTAAAAATAACTGGCATTTTGAAGGAAATAGAATTGGAATAGATCACTCAAAATGTTTTAACCACCAAAACATTTAATGTTATAATTAAGCAATAACCAAAAAAATCTTATTAAAACTTCTAGCATGTCTATAAAAACATGCTAACTTCCCTATAAGTAAAGAAATAACACAGTAATACAAGACTTTACCTTTAGAAAATACAGGCGAGGGTGGCTTGATGGAAGAGTATATAAGGAAGTATTGTCTGCTGAATTATGAAAACAAGGACAGAGGGACATTAGCAGCAGAATTTGCAGGTAGAGGAGCAGTGACAGGCTTACCATGAAATGGTTCTGGCTCCTTATCTAGTGTTTCCTTGTTTGTTTTGTACAAATATATGAGAGAAATGTGCAATAAACCCTTTTGAAACCTAGCATTTAGCCAGACTGAGCCAAGAGGAAGAATGGGTCATGTGAGCAGTGCTACATTCCTCCAGTGCTTGCTGCATCCACTATGTGTATACTTTGTGTTTGGCTGTTGTATTGTGGTGGCACAAAACGTAGCGTGCTAAGAAATATTGTGCATGAACCTATGGGGCTTCTATGTTGGTCTGACATAATTCCCTCATTTACCTATGGACTAATTCTTGCTATGGAAATACATTCTGTGTGAAACACACTACATCAAATGATTGTTAAACTCCTCACCGTTGAGCAAGGGAGACCTGCCCAGTCCAGGCAAGAAAAAAAACAAGTGTGTTTGAACTAAGGGTGGTGCAAGGAAAGAAGGCAGAGGAGGTGAACAATGGGTAGATAAAGGCAGACAAGGGAAGGTGAATGCTTTGAGAACACAGTTTCCCATGTGTGATTTTATTTGATTTTCGTAACAGTCCTATGAGGGGGTACTGTTCCCTCATTCTACATATTAGGGGAATGAGGCCCAGAGAGGGTAAAGACTTGGCCCAAGATCGCACAGATAGAAAATGGTGGTGTCAGGATTTGAAATCAAGTCTGTGTAACCCCAAATCCTGTGTTTTACAAACTATAGAAGGTGACTTCCCTACTGGGTTGGAATATGGGCCCTGTAGCCCGAGTCTTCAAGGCAGTGGGCCACACTTCTGTGGCTTTGTGAACTTAGGGAATCTTTTAAACTCCCTGAGCCTTTTTTACCTCACATATAGAGGTGCTAGGAATAGCCACTTCAGAGGATTATTGTGACAATTGTATATGATTACACACGTAGAAGTGTTTTACAAATGTGTAAACATTATGCAAGCAATAAAGCATCTTATTTTCTCTCCACAAAACTTCCAGCTCTTTACATTAAAAATGATTATAAATGTTTTTTTTAAGATGACAGGCTTAGTAGTTTATATAGTCACAAGTTAAAAAGCAGAAAGAGGAAAGTCCCTGGGAAGTTTGGTTCCAAAGCAAAACGCTTCTGTATGTTAAGTAAACTGAAGGAGGGAACCATTGATTCCAGCTGCAGATACTGCTTGCATGTGTGCTTATTTATTTATTTATTTTTTTATCTTTTTGGCTCTGTAAGAAGATCTGGTTCTGGTTTCCCTTGTGTCCCTAGAGAAACTAACGTATCACTTGGCAGATTTAGTGGATATTTAATAACTGACAGATTTAGGACTGTGTGAAGGAAGAAAGAGAATTGTGGTTAAAATTTTTACAACAGATTCAAAATATTTGTTTCTACTATTTTATTAAAAAGTAGTTCCACAAACTAAGACAAAAATGACAGTTTCTCAGTTTGCTTTGTAAGTTGTTAAAAGCAGTGGCATTTGCTGCAATCTCAAGAGTGTTTAAATAGCCACTTAAGCCCTTACAGAGTAAAAGTACATTGGACTAATCTGAAGTCCCCGGTTCCGACTTTGCTTATCATTACTAACTGGTTGGTTTGGACAATCTGTCTGGGTCTTAATTCTTTGCTTTGTGAAACGTGTGTGTGTTTGTGCATGTGGGAAGGGCATAGTTGATGTAAAGATGCTTTCCAAGCAGTGCTAAGGTTTCAAGGTATGATTCAAGGTGCTGGAATAACTTCCCATACTCCCCCGGTAACCTGAGAGATATAATCCATCTCTCAAGGTTATAGACCACCCCATTACAAGTGGGCTCAGTCTTTAGTTTCTTGCTGTGCTGTTTCATTTTATTTGGTTTAGCCCTTCTTATTAGTGTGGAGATTGGAATAATCAATGTGCAGGAAATTGTCTCGTGGATATTATTTTTGATTGTTTGGATCATTTGACTAGCAAAACCCAGTGCCCCTTCTTGCTAGTTGTTAATGACTCCTAATGTGTCGTAATTTAATAATGCTTCTGGAAATAAATGTTTGCTTTCTTTTGTATTTGCATATATTAGAGCTTTTGCATAAATCAACTGATGTTTCTGGAAGTGATTGTATAGCTAGAACTACTGATATGGATTTTTGCCAAGACATGGCCTTTTTCATTGCAGTTCCCTCTTTTTATAAAAATACAAAATGGTCATAGTATTCAAAGGAAACTGAAAAATCCATGGACTTTCTTAATGCTACTTTTTAAAAACTACATTAGAGAAGGAAACTTTTATCAGTTGAGTGGCTATTGCTGTTTGGGAGGAATGCTCTGTTTGCCCCTCCTCACTGTATTGCCCTATGATATACAAAAGAACTTTCTAACAGCCATTCAACTGTAGAATGAGTCCCTTCAGGATAGGAAGTTTCTTTTTTTAAGAGGTGCATCAGTTCAGTGAGACTGAGTGTCCTTGAGCTTATTAAAGCATTCCATGGCCTAGAATGATCTTAATGATCTATATGACCCATATAACCTCTGACTGAGAACAGATTCTGCTGTTTCAACCATTGCCCTTGTTTTTAGTGGAAACCTTAATTATTCTTTCAAGGGAAAAAGATTTTAAACCACCAATTAACCACCATCTTCATAATGTCAGTCTAGAAGCTGAGAATTCTGAAAAGCTTTTACTTTTCTCATCCACTCACCTGCTTATTCTAGATGATTGTATTTCTGGTTTACCTCGTTTTTATTGGAAGGAAATAAGACACTTTTTTTTTTTTTTTTTTTGTGGTACGCGGGCCTCTCACTGTTGTGGCCTCTCCTGTTGCGGAGCACAGGCTCCGGAAGCGCAGGCCCAGTGGCCATGGCTCACGGGCCCAGCCGCTTCACGGCATGTGGGTTCTTCCCGGACCGGGGCACGAACCCGTGTCCCCTGCATCGGCAGGCGGACTCTCAACCACTGCGCCACCAGGGAAGCCCTAAAACATTTTTTGATATATATTACATTGACTTATTCTACTAATAGATTTCTGAGCAAGTTCCTTTGTGGTTATGGTTTTGTTTTACTTAAACATTATAGAACCAAACAATTTTCATGAAACTATAATATTATACTTGCTATTTATGTAGAACTTTCACAGAAACTTATGAAAACAGAGAAATACAAAGGACTATTTTTTCTATGAAAACGATGAGAAAACTAAGATGCAAAATAAATAGAACATTTTTGTATTAATAAAGAGATCTAATAAAACTCAAAATGGCCTTTTGATCTTGCTAATAGATCATAATGCCTATACAAATAGTTTTGATATTCTTACAAAAAATAAGAAAATACAGTGTATTCCTTTAAATCATTGTTAAATTATTGAGATTTAAGGAGTCAAATCATGACTGTCAGGCTCAGTAAAAGATTGCCATAGCCTAACATTTAAGCAGTATTTTGACCTTTACAGAGTGCTTTTAGAGATGCTATTTCTTTTTAGCCCTCATAGTTATCCTGTGGGAGTTATTATCCTTATTGAGTACGGCAGATGAGAAACCTCAGTCGTAGACTTAGCCAAGATTATAGATCTGAGGACACAAACCCAGGTTTTCTAACTCACAAAGTAGTTCTCATTCTTCCAACCTAAGTCTTTCCTTAGTTGTCTAGATACCATTTTGAATACACCTGTTATAATGGCCTCAAAGTAAAGACTGGAATGATCCAGTTGAGATATATCCAGTCACTACTGGATTACTCATGGCAAATTCTCACATGTGACTAAACAAACTTTGTGAAGTTGCTGTCACCTCAGTAACCTCATCTCACCAACTGAGTGTTTTTCTATCAATATCAGTAGCCCAGCAGGCCTTGAGGAGTAAGTGGTGGAGAAAGCTAGGCGAGGCAAATGACAATATTGTAGTGGTTGATGCCTTTAAGGAGAGCCTAGGTCTGCCTCTCTGTTGGTCTGTTTGGAGATTTTTTCTAAACTCCACCTACTGAATTTCCTCTCTGTGAGAGACTCTTCAAAACAAAATAAAACCTTGTATTTGTTACCTTTCTCCCCCCAGGCGACAGTGAATTGAGACCAACTCAGTTATGACTGTTCACCATTTTGGAAAAAAACTCTCCATCCCTTGCAGGCGGCAGTGAAAACAAAGGCTGGTGGGGAAATAGGACTGTCTGTTGCATTCTTATAATGTCAGAACCTGTATTATATGGTTCAGAAGTTGAAATTTTAATTTTTTTCTTCCTCCTGTTTGTGTCAATTTGTGGGGAGGGTTCAGAGGCTTTATTTTATTAGTATTCCAACTAAATTCTCCAGGGAGGGTCAAGCTGCCAATAAGTTTCTGCTTCTCATTTGTTTACAGGTATGCAACTAGGAGATACACCACAATCAGGTTTTCAAAACAGTTTGCACAATTAATTAGCCTTTATCTAAAAGGGAAGTGTTTCGTTGTTTTTGATATTTCATTGGCAGTGTATGAAGTAAAAAATTACTTTTTAAAATTGAATGGTACTATTTGGAATAAATGTTTAAATGAAAGGACTGGAGTGGAGGCTGAGGGTACAGTGGGTGAGAGGGAGATTCAGTGTGAAGGTACCCCAAGAACAATTTTGGAAACTAGACTGTGCTCTCAGTCTATTACAATCTATTACAATTTTAACCTTCCTGGACCAACAAAATTCCTCCTCTGTCTGTCGAACTCTCCCAACATTTGATTGATGTTTCTTTTATGATACGAATCACTTTTCATCTCTGCCTTACCATGTGTCTTTGTATTGTGTGTGTATGAATGAATAATTACCTTGTGATCACCTAACTGGGAATATCTGAATATAAGCTGTATTTCTCATTTCGTATTTCTATAAAACATTCCTGGGCAAACTACTAGCTGGCTAGTAAAATTGCCCAGAGTTCTACCCATGAGTAGATTTAAATCACTGCTGTTTTAGAGAGTCTATGGATTGAGTGAAACTAGTAAGTAAATGCAGAAATAAAATAGCAAAAATGATTGCTAGATTCCAGGTCTAAAACAGTCTCACAGTATGTAAAAGTGAATAAGTAATAGTAATAATAGTGACTCTAATAAGAATATCAAAAACAACAGTATAATAGTTAAAATATATTATTTCTTTACCATATGTGAGGCATTGTGCTAAGCACTTTACATATGTTATATAATTTAATCCTTAAACTAGTTACAGATTTGGAGAACTTAGGGAAGATGCCAAGGCTAAGCTGCATTGACAGAGCCAGGATTCAAACCCAGATTTTTTTTTAAAGCTTGTTCTCTCCACCATTATATTATAATGCAATAGATTCTCAATCGGGTTTCATTAACAGTTTTTCACCCTCAAAGTGAAGCTAAGAGGTTTTGCAATCTTAGTGGTGACTTCAGTTCAATAAACAACAGCACAATGGGTAAGTGGTAATACCCTCTTTCTAAAATTAGACTGTTTCTCTCATTTTTGATAGACAGGATTAGGAGTTGGCAATAAAATAGTATGTATATTTTAAATGTCTCTTTAGTTGGTTTTTGACATCTGCTGGAGCAAACAGTTTAAAAAAATAGAAGGAAAAATCCACTGAAGAAGAATGCATTTAATATAGGAATTATGAAAAAGCTGTACTAAATAGAGATGAAATGATGACTGATGAAAACATTTGTTGCATCCAAATAGAAACAGGGTTTTATTTTGCTTTGTAGTGTGGAAGATTATGCCTTTAGATTCTAGGGTGTATAAATAGTTTCCATTAGAAAATTCAACCACAGAGTGGCTTGACTAGTATAGTGGAACTTCTACCACCTATTTTCTGGACATTATAATTCTGTTTTTGCATAAATGGTTTCAATAGCTTTTTTTTTTTCTTTGCCGTACGCGGGCCTCTCACTGTTGTGGCCTCTCCCGTTGCGGAGCACAGGCTCCGGATGCGCAGGCTCAGCGGCCATGGCTCATGGGCCCAACGGCTCCGCGGCATGTGGGATCTTCCTGGACCCGGGCACGAACCCGTGTCCCCTGCATCGGCAGGCGGACTCTCAACCACTGCGCCACCAGGGAAGCCCTCAATAGCTTTTTGTTTTATCAACCCTCTTACACTTCAGATCACATTGAGCTTGCAATCAAAGGAAGTATTTTTCAGAGAAGCTACTGTATAGCAAGGCCCTCTTCAAGTTCTATTGATACTTTCGTGATCGATTATTTAAACCTAAACACTGGCTTTATGTTGAAATCTTTCTAATTACATTTTATTGAATTTCATTCAGTTTTTCATCATGTTGGGTTTTTTTGTCTGACAGATCATACGTTCTATTCCATTTCACTCTCAGATGTGTGACATGGGCCACTTAAAGCTGATCGCATCAGAAGACAGAGCCATGAGCCCTCACTTTAGTTAAAAACTTGCCACGAAATTTTCATTGACTTATTAACCAGTATTTTCTGTAAAATCTAATTTGAAAACATCATTTTCAATTCTAATTTCTAATCATTGAAATTTAATGTATCTTTATAATTGACCTTAAATATATATATATATTTTTTTGACCTTAAATATATTTTGAAAATAAGATATGACATAAATAATAATATAGATAAGCTTCAAATACGTTTTTTAAAGAACAAGATGAAGTACAGACAATAAACATATACAAAATTTGGTAAGAGCTGTTGCAGGCAGGCCTGTTGATACTGTTGGTTCGAAACCTCAGGAGCTTCCTGGGTGAAACCTGAAACCCGCTCCATACATGGAAGGCAAGGGGAGATGGAAGAGGCAGACACTCCAGTTTGGTAGGTGGCAGGTGGAATAAGCAGGAAACTCATGTATGAGACTTGCCTTGGGCAGCTAAAATAGGTCTCCACATCTGCCCGCCAGAAACTTAAAAAGGTTATCTAGTTACATCAACTATATACCTCAATGAAAAATAGTAATAGTGCTAAGGTTGAGAAACCCTGGAAAAAAAAAAGTTTATCTAGAGGCCTTTAACTGGGTTCAGTCACATATTCAGTTCAGATGGTCTCAACACCACATTGCTCTCGGAAGTCTGCGTTCTTCAGAACGGCTTCTGCTGGGAGAACCATGCCTGAAATGTGTAATCCAAGGACTGGAGAGGGATGAAGAGCCTCTGACTGCCCAGTGCAGCTCAGGGGTCAACCTGCGGTCACGTCCTTTCCATGCCCTCTTCCAACATATACATAGCGAAGGGAAGTGAAGGGACTTCACTTACTATTATTATTATTATTTTTATTATTATGATGATGACTTATTATTTATGTCATATCTTATTATTTATGTCATATCTTCACTTCTGTGAAGTGAAGTGGGGAGGTGAAGCAGAAGGATTCTCTACATTTAATAAGCAAAGGTGCAAATGAGGAGGCCAGATATGCCCAGCAGACAGTCTATGGTGATAAGCCTTACTTCCTGGAGTGTCCTGAGAGAAAGACAGACTAAGAGTGGAGTTTCTTTGCCCCTCACTCAGGAGTTGATGTAATAACACAGCTGGGGTCCCATAAGTTGGATGTTGAGGGATTGCTTCTTTCCCTCAGTCTTTTCCCATTAGAGGTGACTGGAGATGAAGCTTCTGGAGGTACCTCTGTCTGCATAGGAATCCTAGGGAGGAAAACCGAAGTTACTGGTGGTGTTTGAACAGCTTATGACTTTCCTAAGGAAGCTAATAGCCCTGGGGAAGCTGACCTTTGCTGGGGGATTTGGCAAAGGGATTACACTGTTTTATGGGTAGATCCTGTTACCGTGTACTTAAGTTTATTTAACAGTGTAGTCTCTAGAGTAGAGGCTACATGTGACATAGTAAAAAAAGAATAAAAAACTAATGGTTGTTCGAAGTCATCCTGTTTACCTGGAGAAGTGAGAAAAATTACATTTTCCTCTAATCAGCGTACAGATATTCTCTCTTTCTCTCTCTCTGTCCCCCCACCTTTCTCCCTCTTTCTTTCCCTCCCTCTGTGTCTCAATACTTGATTTGGACTTAAGAAAAAGAAAGTTAATAACTTCTGAGCATAATGTTATCCTACAACACAACAGACACATGCACAGCAGATATCAGATCTAAAATCTGTGCTTGATGCCTTGGAGTTTGAAAAATGGTCTCTACATAAAGGTTGGAGTGACCCAAATGGATCACCATTTCTCTTGTCAATAGGCATATCCTGTAACTTTCCTATAGTAATGAAGTGAATGTCAAAAAAGATTTATTTGGGAGGCAAGTATGTGCACCTGTGTCTGACAGTGGATTATGCATACATGAAACATGCCTTGAAGCTGTTCAGATCCTTTAATTTTCTCCTACTTCCAACACTCATGTTAACAACATAAATACCCGTTTTACTGTTGTGTGATCATTTTGCAATTTTGTATTTACAGCTTTGTGTGAGTAACTGGAGAGTGAGCATGGTAGTACTTATTGTATGACTTTTCCCCCTTTTATTTTTTCCAGTTTTATTGAGCTATAATTGACATATTACATTGTTTCAAGTGTATAACATAAGGATTTGGTATTTCTATATATTGTGAGATGATCACCACAGTAAGTCGAGTTAACATGCATCACATCACATAGTTACACATTTTTTTCCTTTTGATGAGAACTTTTAAGATGTACTTTTTGGCAACTCTCAGATATCCAATATTGTTAACTTTAATTATCATGCTGTATATTATATCCCCAGAACTTACTTATCTTATAACTAGAAGTTTGTACCTTTTGACCACCTTCACCTACTCCATCCCCCTCTCTGGCCCCTGGAAACTGTAAATGTGATTTCTGTTTCTATGAGTTTTTTTCTTTTAGATTCCACATATACGTGAGATCATACAGTATTTGTCTTTCTCTGTCTGACCCGCTTCACCTAGCACAATGCCCTCATGGTCTACCAATGTCATTGCAAATGGCAGGACCTTCCTCCCTTTATGACTAAACAGTATTCCACCACATACACACACCACACCCTCTCCATCCATACATCTGCTGATGGATACCCAGGCTGCCTCTATGTCCTCGGCACCATAGACAACACACACCACAATGAACGTGGAGGTGCAGACATCCTCTGGGGATAGTGATCCTGTTTCCTTCAGACATATCCAGAAGTGGAACCGCTTGACCATATGGAAGATCCATTCCTAGTTTTTTGAGGAACCTCTGTTCTGTTCTCCTCAGTGGCTGCATCAGTCCATACTCTCACCAACAGTGAATGAGGCCCACCCTCATCCCTGCCAGCACTAACCATCCCTCATCCCCCTGATAACAGCCATTCCAACAGTTGTGAGGTGACACCTCACCGTAGCCCTGCTCTGACCTTCTTAATAATTCCATACACTTGCTGGACACCTGAATATCTTCTTTGGAAGAAGATCCATTCAGTATTGTATGGCTTCTGTGTAACTAATAGGTACAAGGATCCCCTGCTAGTTTGGATCACAGTGATCACTCACTAAGAATTGATTGAAAAAGGCCGCATAGGTCCCTTGCATCTAGTTTCACATTGTTGTGCTTAACAGCACCAGGAAGGCCTGCCATTGTAGTGAGTAAAAAGTTTGTCACATTGAAATAGAGAAAATCTTTGTTGTGTAAATAATTGTTTTTTCTTAGTTACTAGAATCCTTTAAATCTCCTTAGAGTCAGGTTGTTGATGGGGACGAGTGGGCATTGAAATATGTCTGACGTTGACTAGTTTCAGATGTGTTTACCAGTATTTTTCTCATATCAAGATTACCTTGTTTATGAACTTTACATCCATTTTTTTATTCCTCTTCATTTAAAATGTAGCTTTGACTATAAAGTCATAACTTTATAGTAGAATGTGAAGTGTTATAGATTACTCTGACCACAGAACAGTTTTCATTCTGAATATGAGTATTAAATATATTTCTTAAAGAAAGAGCAATGAGCTGAGCCTTATGAAATAGGTCAGATTTTGACTTAAACATATAAGTTAGAAGAGGCGTCTAGCCGGGGAAAAATAGCCAGAGAAAATTAATAGATATGAGAATAAGCCATGGAAAGTTGGTGGGCAACAGTAGGGAATGATGCCAAGAAGTGAGATCAGATTCTGAAAGGTCGTGATGATCATGATAAAAGAATTTAGCATTTATTCAGCAGACAGTGGTGCTCTATAGAAGAGTTTTTAATTGGGGATGACTATGAATTAGGAGGTCTTCTGAAGCAATACAAAGATTGCACACGTGAGAAGGCAGAAGGCTCAATAATAAGGCCCTCATAAAATCCCCAGGAGGGTAGTGAGGGCGTAAGTTATACTATTTGCAGAGAAAATGGAAAAAAGGGCATTGGTTATATATGAGACGTAGCATCACTAGGTGGTAATAGAAAAGCAACCATCATCTGTGTCATAAGGCAAAAAATGTTCTGGGTTTCTGCTTCCATATCTATGCTTTTCCATTCCAAATTGTCTCCAGGGCAATGCATCCTGTGTTTAAAATATTCACTATAATAGTCTGTTTTAAGTGAACAAGCTAGTGATAAGTAGCTAGAGAGTTAGTTTAAATTTAAAGCTCATTTATTCCTTCCTCTATTGAGTAGAAAAGAAAATCATCATCATTATTGTCATCATCGTGATCAGGACTATCATCTAACAACACCTAAGGCTATCTGTGCTAACCGCTATTGTTCATAATCTCACTTATTGCTCATAATAGCCCCTTGAGGCACTCTTACTATACCCATTTTACACATGAGATAGATGAGGCTTAGAGAGATTAAATAGCTTGCCTAGGGCCACATAGGTAGTAAATGGCAGAGCTGGGCTTTGGGCTCAGGCAGCCTGGGCTTTAAAAAATGACACTGTTTGCCTATGCCGCTTTGCTACAGCAGTATATCAAGAATAGATTAAATTCTTTTACTATGAACTTCCAGAATTTACCCTAATTATTTGAGTATGTTACGAATCTGTCATATTGGGGTTTGGGGTATATTTCAGAACAGTTGTAACCCAGCGGGTTGGGTTGACTGGAATCAGATTCTCAGGGTGTCAGGACCTCAGACAGCTCTCAGGCTTGTTCTCTAATGGGAACTGCTTCTGTCTGGCATTTTCATTTGTCCTATTTTCTACTAGTTAGCCTTCATCCTATACTTCACCTTTTGTCCTCCCTCATAACATTAAATTATGTTGGCTCACTCTTCTGATTTCTAATTCCAAAATTTTGAGATTAGAATCTCATTGCCTGGTTTATCTTCTGATACTTGGGCATAGGTTTGCCACTGCCTAGTGTGTGCATTGGCTGTCCTTCAATGAGAACCCAGTTTCTCTTCTTAAAACTGGATTTGGGGGAAGGAGAAGACTGTACTCCCCTAGGCCTGCCCCTTCAGCGAGAGTGATGGGTGACACAGGCTCTGACAGGTACCTCTTTGGTTTAGAAGAAGTAGATGGTATATGTTACAAATGCATCACTATTTAAGTAAAATAAATTGTCACATCATCTATTGGTAAACACTGTGTATTAGCCAGAACTTGGTGTGTTCATTGGCACTTAATATAGCCACAGAAACTTATTATCAGGAAATTTTCTATTATCACAGAATCAAACACTTCACCTTTTATTTTTTTTTAATTTCCAAATAAAAATATCACAGTAGTTTGTAGTGTATGAGAATAACTATGATATTTAAATGATTAAATCAGTTAATCAAAATCCCTTGGTTTTTGTTTTCTACTTTGATAAAATTTACATGTTTGTTTCTTACTGTCAGAAGAATTTAGAAATCATTTTATTTCCCAGCTCTATCAAATTGATTTCTGTCCTTTGGAGTAGTCTAAGACTGCAGCATAAAATTCAAGGTCTGGGCAATATTTGTGTGATTCTATTTTCATTTGTTCCTCATTTGGGAATTCATGAATTATGATATCTTTATCTTACATTTCATAGACTATTTGCTAGGAAAAGGTAGGGCCATTGACACTGTGATTGTATGGAACTGATACTTGCTACTCTACAGCCCAATAGGATTTCTGAAACTAGCACCTTCAGTAGTAATCATGTTGGTATTTATTATTTAATGCCATAAAGGTCTTCAGGTTTTCTGAGGTTGGAACTTAAAGAACACCTGAGGGGCTGCCTGGCATCAAGGCTCAGTTCACCCTTAAAGGGCAATTCATGCAGCTGATAATTCAATTCAGGGTAAACCGTTTTTTTACTTGAATTTTTTACATGTAGGTTATTCAACCATCAGATTTTTTTCATTAACTTTCTTTATATGAGAAACAAGTGGCAGATAAGCTGCTATATGTATATTTGTTAAAACAACTTCTGATGTCAGTTATAGGGTGAACATAGAGTCATTAATATCTTACAACACCTGAACCTATTAAATAATGGTAGCAGATATGTGTGGATTAAGTGGAGAAATAAAATAATCCTGGAATAATTAATCTTCTGAATAATTATTTTAAAAGATCCAGTCATTCACTTTTAGTTCTGCAGTTGTATACCTACTATGTCCTCACTGCTGTGGGAGGCTATAAAAATGAATAAGATGTGTTAGAGGTGGCAAGAGAGATATAAACCAGAAGACTGAGAGTGTAGAGGACAGAGATGTTACCCTCATATGGCATAATTTGGGCAGATTAATAGAGGAGGGGTTTGGATGAGTTGAGTTTGAATACGTGGAATGGGAGGTATGTTAGTCCAGTTGAAAAAGAGAGGAGAGAACAGACATGGAGCAGGGGTGAGTTCTCTGAATGCTAAGAGAATAGCACAAGGTCTTTTGGAGATGAAGTATAGATTTTACAAAGGATATGTGGCTTACCAGTGAAGGAGGCAGGTTGGAGCCAGCTTGTGAAGAGCTTGAATTCCAGACCAGAGGTTTGTACTTTATTCTACAAACAACAAGCAAGAATTATCCAGTTTAAATCAGGACACATACACATACACATATACACATTTTTGAACTGTGTTTTAAGAAGTCTAATCTGTCTACTATGTGTGGGATATACTAGAGAAGATTATTTAGGATTATGGTTATTAGTTCTAGGTATATTTTATTCTTTAAATTGGGCAGTAAATATCTGATATATGTGGTAATTCTGACAGAACTGAAGCAACCACAACCTCCTAGCCTCATGTTGTTAGGTATAAATGACAATATTCTTTGGTTTGAAGTAATAATTTTAGGAAGAAGTTTGGAAGAGTCTGACATTGAAGTAGTTAAAAATCTGACTTGTGATTCTGAATCAAGTGGAATAGTTTTCACTATGCTTTTGGAAAGTGAATCTGATGTGTCCACCCAACTTCATATTTGGAATGTCATGGAAGCATGTTGGCTGAGCTGAAAGGGAGATAGGGTTCACATCCAGCTGGAGACTCTGAATTGCTTAGAAGCAGAAAGCATTGGAGAGAAAAAGACTACTCATGCTTACTACGTTTTTAATATAGAAACAGCTTCATTTCTTTGGGAGATAGAAAGGGCAATAATGCTCAAAGATGAGATGGCCAAAAGTGACTCTGTTATTCTGCAACAATTTGATCTGAAAGAATTTCTTCCTGTGGTGGTACAGTTTAAGGAGAAATTTATTATCTCCTCCCCACCACGCTTCCCAAATTTGGACCTAGGAATTGGATTTGGGAAAGAATAAATTGACACCAGGTTTAAATATTTATAAAATCTTTATGAAACTCCCTTTTTCAGATCTAGACTTCCTGTACTGAGTGGCAGTCTGCATGTCTTCCAGTCATTCACTGTGGGCCAGTGCTTATAACAGTGGGTTTTGCTGTTTCCTCTGTCCATTCAAGTTATATAACATAGAGTGTTTACACTGATATATTAGGTAGTTGTCCAGTCCAATTTCTATTTTGCTTTGTATTGTAGACGCAGCTGCATTTTAATTTTATATGTTATTGGAACAGAGAAGGCTTGTGCCCACATCCCAACCACCCCTTTTTTGCTACTGCTACAGAAAGTGCTTGCCTCACTGCAACACTCAGCACCCTCTACCATAACTGTATATTTACCTTGTATCTCCACTAGTCTCTGTTGAGAGAAGAGGCATTGTCTCTCCTTTCTAGTTCCAGTGCCTAACACAGTGCCATCAGTTAATGTTTACTCAATAAATACTATTAATTAAATTAATGGATTGTTTACATAAATAATTGTAACCTTTTCTAAGGCATCACATCACCTAGTTTGGTTTAACTACTCTAGTCAAAGGGCCAATCGCTTAAGTGAGAGAAAGAACAAAGGTCAACCATTTGTTTAACTTATGGAAATGTCAAAGTTATCAGTTCACTCATCTCTTTATTCAGTAGGTGCTGTGCTAAGTCATTTGGGAATAACACACTTTCTGCAGTTATTTCAGTGTGATAAGTGCTTACTGTGGATGAATTCATGGAGGGTTCTGTCCAAAGGATAAACATTTATGTTGCACTAGAGAGCCTGAAAAGGATTCCTGGGGAAGGTGATGCTGAGTTTTGAAGGAAAACCAGGAGTTAATTACTTTAAGAACACAGGGAACGGTACTTACGATATCAGGAAAAGCATCTCTAAGGGCGCAGAGTTGGAGTCAGCATGATGCTTCAGTGAACTACAAGTACTTCAGCATGGATGGGAGAAAGCCTGGGAGAGTAGTTAGCTTCTTTTGGACATTTTAAAACTTTAAAACAGAAATTATAAAATATTTTCTTAAAGATATTTAATAAGTGAAATGAGATGGTAATGTTCTTTCTCTTTTCATTTATCCTTATTAAAAATAAAACTTTTGGGGCTTCCCTGGTGGTGCAGTGGTTGAGAGTCCGCCTGCCGATCGATGCAGGGGACATGCACGGGTATGTGCCCTGGTCTGGGAAGATCCCACATGCCGCGGAGCGGCTGGGCCTGTGAGCCATGGCCGCTGAGCCTGCGCGTCTGGAGCCTGTGCTCCGCAACAGGAGAGGCCACAGCAGTGAGAGGCCCGCGTACCGCAAAAAATAAATAAATAAATAAAACTTTCTTCAACCCAATA
This sequence comes from Aethalodelphis obliquidens, assembly GCF_003676395.1. NCBI lineage: Eukaryota > Metazoa > Chordata > Mammalia > Artiodactyla > Delphinidae > Aethalodelphis > Aethalodelphis obliquidens. Next base: position 25,819,489 of record NW_020837968.1, read on the forward strand.
GTAATACATGATTATTATGGTAACTTGGACTACATGGAAAAGATAAAATAAAATAGAACTCCTCCTTTAATCCCTCCATTCAGAGATACTACTGCCATTAATATTTTGGTGTATTATCTTACTGATTTTTAAAATATCAACATTTTACAGATACCATTAACAGTAATAATTGATGTGTTTTTGTAGGTTTTTTCTTTTATATCAGTATTCCATATCTAATTCCATAGATGTAGAACATGGGAAAAATGAAAGTCAAGCAATAAATCATTAAATGGCCTTTATTTTAGAAAGAGAGAAGAAAATTAACATTTATAGACAAAATGTTAGGTTTTTCATATTAAATATTATCAGTCAACCAAGTTAACATTGCCAAAGGAATTCAGACTCTAATCTCTAGAAGATAAGAAGTGCCTATGGGATGCTACCATGTCTGCATGGATTTCCTGCTACAGTTCTGGTTGTTCACTTAATCATTTAAACAGTCTGATGAATCACTTGAAAAATCACAGATAACCCAAATGTCTTACTTGAGGAGTAATTTATGGATCAGTGCCCTTCATTTGATCTTCTCTTTCTACCCTCTGTTTTTTAAGAAAAGTCAAATGCCATGCCTGTTTAAAGGGTTAAGTCTATGCAGCCTTTTCTAAATGAATCAGAGAGTTGAATTATTATTTTATTCAGTAATAAAAATTGAATAATTTTTTATTGCTTTATAATGATTAAAATATAGTATGAATGTTGACTACTTTTACTTGTAAAACAACACTGCTATGTTGAAAGTCCTCACAGTAGAAGCACTTAAATGCTGGCAATTCCATACATGTACCTAAGAATACTTTAAAATACTATCACATATAAGAACTGACTTTTAAAGGTGGCGAGCTCTTGGGCTTCCCTGGTGGCGCAGTGGTTGAGAGTCTGCCTGCCGATGCAGGGGACACGGGTTCGTGACCCGGTCCAGGAGGGTCCCGCATGCCGTGGTGCAGCTGGGCCCCGTGAGCCATGGCCGCTGAGCTTGTGCGTCTGGAGCCTGTGCTTCACAACGGGAGAGGCCACAGCAGTGAGGCCTGCGTACTGCAAAAAAAAAGAAAAAGAAAAAGTGGCAAGCTCTTTGAGACCACCTACTTGCTACATTTCAGCCAAGTCTTATTTTATAGTTAATGTGAAATACTGTAGATGTGTACAATTTTATTGTTATTTTATTATTAAAACTGAGATACTTCCATTAGTGTTTGATGTTTGGATTCCCATATTGACTAAATAACTTTAACTTACTGTCCATACATATGTATTTATTATTTTCGCTTTTCTATCAGAATGTTTACTCTTTGGTTATAAACTCCTGGGTAGCAGGGGATATGTCTGTGATACATAGACAAATATATTAAACAAGGAATAAATATTATGCTCAGACTCTCCATTGAGAAGGTGAAGTGGGTCAGGAGCATCAAGATCGCAGGAGATGGCTTTCCTATGGAATACACAAGAAAGGATTTGGTTTATGTAAGGAAGCCAAGGCCTTGAAAAGGAATCTCAGAATAACTTGTATGGCATATGAATCACTGTTTACTGCCCAATGTTATCTTCTGCTTTGGCAAAGGAGATGATCATATTATTGTCCTTGGAAGATATATTCAGAACCCAAAATATATCCAACAACAGCAGCTGAGGAATGGCTTCGAAGCAGATGTATGAAATCTCGATAATCCAAAGAGATACATCTATAATGTAAACAATTGAGATGTTTATTCCATGATGTTTTGTAAAGGGCGCATACTTTGGTATGTGGGGACCACATTGGTCTCTCCTCTCAAAACTCGTCATCAGAATCCTGGGTGGCTGGGCGTGTGGTCCTTAGTATAGTGGGTTCTTGGGTGAGGTCTTAAAAAGCCTGGCTCGAGGTTCAGGGTTTGATTCAGCTGAAGGGTTGATAGCAGCTTCTCTCAGGCACATTGAGAGACCCACGAAAAGGTAAATGCAGAAAGCAAGGCAAAGGTCTTTTCCCCATATTCGGCCCCAGGTCATCTTAACAGCTTGCTTACTGGAGACGAAGCTGAAGTTCTAGAGCTGACTTGCGTTGTTTCACAATAGTCCGTTGTTAAACATACAGATGACCAATAGGCACGTGAAAAGAAGCTGAACATCGCTAATTATTAGAGAAATGAAAATCAAAACTACAGTGAGGTACCACCTCACACAGATCAGAATGGCCATCATCAAAAAAGTCTACAACTAACAAATGCTGGATGGAGAGGGTGTGGAGAAAAGGGAACCTGCCTACACTGTTGGTGGGAATGTAAATTGGTGCAGGCAATATGGAGAACAGTATGGAGGCCCTTCACAAAACTAAAAAGAGAGTTGCCAACCAGCAGCCTCACTCCTGAGCATATATCCAGACAAAACTCTAAGTTGAAAAGATCCATGCACCCCTATGTTGATAGCAGCACTATTTACAATAGCCAAGACATGGAAGCAACCTAAATGTCCATTGACAGATGAATGGATAAAGAAGATGTGGTATATATACCCAGTGGGATATTACTCAGCCATAAAAAAGAATGAAATAATGCCATTTGTAGTAACATGGATGGACCTAGAGATTACCATACTAAGTGAAGTAAGTCAGAAGACAAAGACAAATGCCATGTGATATCACATATATGTGGAATCTAAAATATGACACAAATGAACTTATCTACAAAACGGAAACAGACTCACAGACATAGGGAACAGGCTTGTGGTTGCCAAGGGGGGGTGGTGGGGGAGGGATGGATTGGGAGTTTGGGATTAGCAGATGTAAACTATTATATATAGAATGGGTAAAGAACAAGGTTCTACTGTATAGCACAGGGAACTGTATTCAATATCCTGTAATAAACCGTAATGGAAAAGAATATGAAAAATAATTTGTGTATGTATAACTGAATCACTTTGCTGTACAGCAGAAATTAACACAATATTGTAAATCAACTATACTTGAATAAAATAAATTTAAAAAGAAGAGCCAACTGTTAAATTCTCAGGAAGTCTCTGTGTTGGTTTTTAAACACAGCCATGATTTAGTATTAAGTAACATAAACTTACAATTCAGTAAATTGTATTAAAAGGAGGTAATAACTACTCAAAACTCATCACTTCCTAATTATTTTTTCCAAATTTTATTATTTTCTGTGCTTTTAAAACTGTTTACATCTTGTAAATAAACTGCTTATCTCTTCCCAACTCTAGGTCCCATATCATACATTGGAAGCTTGAAATCAGCCACATTGGGATAGTTACAGCACAGAAATCAGCTAACATTACAAATGAATTGCTTACTTGATTGTTTTATTGAACTCAAGATCTGAGAAAGTGATGGCAAAAACATTGACAATGCAGATATAAACTTAAAATACATCGTGTTTAGAGCTGTTACATTGTGAACAGCCAAGAAAAAAAAGAAAAAGAAAATGTTCTCCTGATATTTGAAAACTGTAATCTGACTCAACAAAGTTGCTCACGTCATTGATAAACAAGAAAAGTTTTGACATTCATCTTCACTGTTTTACTCGTTAAGATAAAAATATCAACCAGCATTCATGCCACATATAAAATTATAACAAAAACTATTTGGAAAGGAGTTATGGATTGAGATGCAACTCCATTTGTCAAATTATGGTTGAATTGCAACCACAGTTGGCTATGGATAAAACAGTTGGGTAGAAACCAATGAAAGCATCCTGTGAGAATCAATTGGCTGTGTAGAATTTACAATAAGAAGTATATATATTGTATTCTTGGTAAACTGTGTGGTACTCATTCTATCAGTATAATTTATAATAAACTTATGTTTATACTTACAGTTTTGGAGGGCCAGGTGCTGTCATTCATTAGCATAGTGCTGCCAAACTAGAAGCTGACAGCAATACCACCTACCCCTTAACCTTAAAAGTTTGGGCCTGTTTATGGGGCTATGATTATGAGGCTGTGGAAAAGCCCTTTCTCCTCCTTCCTTTGATGAGTAGAAATTTATTTCATAGACTCAAGGCTTCCTGTTTGTTTAAAATGTTAACATTCTTGGGAGAAGTGGCACATTATTCTTTATTAATCATTTGTATCATAGTATGCTTGAATTTGTTATATTGATTCATTGATTAGAGAGCCAGGGATATTGTGGAAGTGAAAAAGCTCAGAATGGAGAGTCAGAAATCAAAGAGGAATTTTACACACTTCATTATTTTGTTCAATGGCAGCAAGGAGTTTAGAATTAGAATTATTTATGAATATTGGTCACAGGAGAGTTTAACATCCGTTGTGGGGTTTAAATAGTTTGTTTGCTTCTTTTATCAGGGTCTTTTCTGGTCAGCTGGCGCTATGTGACATTCCACAGCTCAGGGGCAGGAAAGTTAATAAGGGAGAATTGTTGGTATTGTTCAAAACATAATTTAGTCGAAATTATCAAAAAGAAATCATACTAGAGAATGCATTCAAATCTTTGGTACAACCAGAAAGTGACTCGGTTATTGATACATTTTTTAAGCCATTAAATTCCTGAAATTTATTTTCTCCTAGTCTGAAATTTTAAGGCAATAAGGCATAGCAATTTTCAGACAACAGAGAGTTAACAGGATAACTATGCTGGAGGAAATACAGGAGTCAAGAGAAACACTTTAAGTTAATTATTAAAAAAATATGAAGTCAAAACATTAAATACCCCTGGTAAACAAAATGAAGTGGTTGATTGTGAGATTGATCACTATTCAATTTAAAATAATTCTGTATGAGGCTTCTCTTTTTCTTAGGTTGAACTCGCTACTGTTAAGTAGATCTTCATTTCTGGCACTCCTCCACTCCCCGGGGCCAAACTTATTTCTGCCATCATCTGTACCTCAAAAAATGGTACTACCATTCATTCCATTATTTAAGTAAAGAAATTTAGAAGCTATTCTTGATTCTGTCCTTTTTCTCACATTGTATTCTATCCATCAACACGTTTCCTTGGCTCTACCTTTAAAATACATCATGACTTCATCCACATTAAATCATTTCATAGTTACCACTATCATCTCTTACATAGACTACTGCTATTTTTTTCTCCACAGTACAGACAAAATGGTCTATTAAACATTTCAGTTAGCTTATGCCACAGCATACTCAAAAACTCAGTGCACTGTAGGTCCTTGCCTTAGTCTACAAATCCCTATGGGGCTTGGGCCTGGCCATTGCTCTGACTGCTTCTCTCACCAAATCTCCCGCAAGGGTCTCTCTCTGGCCCTTTGCTACAACTGCTTTGGTCTCTGGATGGGTTCTGAAGGCGCCAAACTCATCCTACCTCAAGCAGTTTACAGCTGCTGTTCTTCTGTCTGAAATTCTCCTTCCTCAGATATTCACGAGTCACGATTTCTCTTAGCTCATACATCAACTTTCTTGAACTCCCTGCATTACTCTCTTTGTTTTCACCCTGCTTTATTCTTCTTAGCATTAATCATTACATGATATTATATTACATATGATTACATATGTTTTTTAGTGTTTATTGTCTGCTTTTCAATGAGGACTTCCTTGACCACATAATTTAATAATGCTCAGTCTGTTTCCCTGATATTCCTAATTCCCTTTACCCTCTACTAATACATTGCATTTATCACTTTCTAACATTGTATGTAATATTATGCTATTGTTCCTAGTGTATTTCCCTCACTAGAATGTAAGCTCCATGAGAGTAGGTACCTTTGTAGGTTTTGTTCACTGGTGCATCCCCAATGCCTAGAATAGTAGGTGCTCAATAAATAGTAACTGAGTGAATAAAGGTGAGGAATGAAAAATTTGTTGAGTGATTGGAAAAAGTAAGGAAAAGCTCCCTATGGTTTGTAACCTAGTGATATTAATTCCCTAATCAAATGTCCTTTGGGAGGCTCAAAGTTAGTAATATGCTAAGAAAATACCAGTTGTGGTGAAGTTCACTTTTGAAAGCTTTAATTTTTCAAAGTATCAAATGTTCATCTATTTACTGATGAAAAGAGAAGCTCAGAGCAATGCCCTGTTGCTCTTCCTGTGTATGTACTCGTCTCTTAAGTATCAGGGGCAGAGAGAATCAGCTTAAATTATTTTGGGGCTTTATTTTCCATTTGGGGAACACATTCCACGATACAGTCAGTTCTGCTATAACACTCATTTGAAATCACAAGTTTGTTTCAACGCAATTGACATATTAGGGAGCAATTTGCATGTAATGCAAATTCACTTGTGAGTGAATGAAGAAAACTGCACCCAACTGAATTGAGCCACATACAATAGAAATACACAAAACGCACATTTCTCAAACATCTACCAACTACCTCACAGTTTAGACCTATGCTATGAGCCACACCCACCTTCATATGGTGTCACCACTTTGCAATTTCAGACAACCCTTTTTCTATCACTTCACAGTAACACAAGTTGTAACCCTTGCCATGCCCATATCTGTTAGCCAACATCAGGTCTTTTCAAGATGAAGATTATGCATTATCTTGAAAAAACTTAAATACTGTAGAAGTTATGTATTTATTAACCAATTAACATGTGAAAAACTGCTGCCCTTTTTAATAGGTTTGCGTCTTTTTTTCATGTGTCAGAGATGAAGTTTTTTTTTAACTAATTTTTATTGGAGTATAATTGCTTTACAATGTTGTGTTAGGTTCTGCTGTACAGCAAAGTAAATCAGCTATATGTATAAATACATCCCCTCTTTTTTGGATTTCCTTCCCATTTAGGTCACCACAGAGCACTGAGTAGAGTTCCCTGTGCTATACAGTAGGTTCTCATTAGTTATCTATTTTATACATAGTAGTGTATATATGTCAAGCCCAATCTCCTAGTTCATCCCATCCCCCCTTCACCCCCAGTATCTATAAATCCATTCTCTTCGTCTGTGTCTCTGTTTCTGCTTTGCAGGTAAGTTCATTTGTATCATTTTTCTAGATTCCACATATAAGCGATACTATACTATATTTATTTTACTCTTTCTGACTTTACTCTGTATGACAAACTCTTGGTCCATCCACGTCTCTGCAAATTTCATTCCTTTTTACGGCTGAGCATTATTCCACTGTATATATGTACCACATCTTCTTTATCCATTCTTCTCCTGATGGACATTTAGGTTGCTTCCATGTCCTGGCTATTGTAAATAGTGCTGCAGTGAAATTGAGAGGCATGTATCTTTTTGAATTATGGTTTTCTCCGGGTATATGCCCAGTAGTGGGATTGCTGGGTCATATGGTAGTTCTCTTTTCAGTTTTTTAAGGAACCTCCATACTGTTCTCCATAGTGGTTGTATCAATTTACATTCCCACAGATGAAGTTTTGAGTGTTGTGTCTCTAACTACATTTTCCCTCCATAAGCTCTGTGATTTATTATTTATTTATTTATTTTAATTTAATTTTTAAATTAATTTTATTTTTGGCTGCGTTGGGTCTTCCTTGCTGCGTGCAGGCTTTCTCTAGTTGCAGTGAGCGGGGGCTACTCTTCGCTGCGGTGTTTGGGCTTCTCTTGTTGTGGAGCATGGGCTGTAGGCATGCGGGATTCAGTAGTTGTGGCTCGCGGGCTCTAGAGTGCAGACTCCGTCGTTGTGGCGCATGGGCTTAGTTGGTCTGTAGCATGTGGGATATTCCCAGAGCAAGGCTTGAACTCGTGTCCCCTGCATTGGCAGGAGGATTCTTTTTTTTTTTTTTTTTTTTTTTTGGCAGGAGGATTCTTAACCACTGCGCCACCAGGGAAGCCCCTATTGCCCAATTTTTTGTAGTGCATAATTTTTAGGAACACCTATGTTGTGTTATAGCTGAACTAGCTGTGTTTTCAAAAGGGACTAGCAAAATGTCTAGTAATAATAATACCTTAAAATTGTGTTACACTTTGCAATCTATAGGTTCCAGTTTTGTTATCCAATTTTTTATTTTAATAATGATTCTTTGAGTAAGATACTTTATAAATGAAGAATCAAAACATGAGAGAGGGTTGAGAACCTTGTCAGGGGTCAAAAATCAATGTCAGAACTATAGTCAAATCCAAGCCTCTGTCTATAAGTGCAGTTCTCTGCCTCAGCAACTACAAGGACCAAGATGAGAGGATACTGGCTCATTTCTTTGATCACTGTCTTGCAGATATGCATTCCATATCCCTCTGTGGGAAAAATATTTCTGATAGTCAAATGAATACCTTTATTTATTTATTTTTGTGGTACGTGGGCCTCTCACTGCTGTGGCCTCTCCTGCTGCGGAGCACAGGCTCCGGACGCGCAGGCTCAGCGGCCATGGCTCACGGGCCCAGCCACTCCGCGGCATGTGGGATCTTCCTGGACCGGGGCACAAATCCGTGTCTCCTGCATCGGCAGGCGGACTCTCAACCACTGTGCCACCAGGGAAGCCCGAATACCTTTGATTGAGCAGTGAATTTTAAAAAGCAATACAAGAATATTAAGTTAAGAATTTTAAAATTTCACGTAACAGCAGAATAGGAAAGAGAGCAAATCTGAATTGAGTGAGGGAGGCATTTAAAGGCTAAGGGAGGATGATTCACCCATCATTTGCTCCTATAAGCTCCTTTTCATGGATAGTCATTAGCTCCCTGGGAATTTTATGATGTCATGATTTTGTCCTGGGTTTTCTTGACTGTAGGGGACGGTATATCGGTGAAAAGAACATATTCCTGTCTTCCTGTGTTGACTGTCTCTTTGTCTTTCATCACACACACACATGCACTCACACAACACACAATGGCTTCTTCATCCAGGTCTTAATTTACACTGTTTCTTAAGATAGATATACTTAATGGAAAATGGTTGACTTGACTAAATTAGAAGATGTATTTGCTGCCACAAGTCAATTTTTCAAGTTCTTGACGTTTTTCATAAAGAAAAGAATGACTGCAAGTATTGGTTTCTTGTTCCCTTAAGATGAAAGTTCTTTGAAAAAAATCCACCTTCAGGAAGAAGCAAACATGTTGTGTGCCTTGGAAATATGACTTATTAACTTGTAATGGAATTACTCACAAGACAGCATTAATGGCATTTTTGGGCTGATGCATCTCTTATCTTGCTCTGGAATGCTAGCATATTTTTGTGAGTAGCAGAGACTGTGGCATTAAAACCCCTCTCACTAGGATTCTCAAGGATACTTGTGCCAGTGTGACAAATGGATTATTTTATACACTACCAAACGTAAAATAGATAGCTAGTGGGAAGCAGCCGCATAGCACAGGGAGATCAGCTCGGTGGTTTGTGACCACCTAGAGGGGTGGGATAGGGAGGGTGGGAGGGAGGGAGACGCAAGAGATATGGGAACATATGTATATGTATAACTGATTCACTTTGTTATAAAGCAGAAACTAACACACCATTGTAAAGCAATTATACTCCAATAAAGATGTTTAAAATAAAAAATAAATAATAAGAATCTGAGCACTGTATGGTGAGCTGTCAGACTGATGCAATCATGGAGACTCATGAATCATGTGCTATTTTAATTATCACATTAAGCACAATATTGTAATTTGAGATTAATTCTAACATTTGCATTTTGCCTTGCCTCCTATGCCAGACAATCAAATGTCACAATCTGTATTGTTTTCCTAAGTTTTCAGTGAATCAGGAATCTTCTATAGGAAAAGACACTGTAACGTATAACATTGTAATACAGCGTTCCTCAGATCTTTGGTATTATACTGACCTTGTCACTTTTGCATTCTAGTAATGCTTCTAAGTATGAGTTTATTGCTGAAATCTTATGTTTCCAGTGGCAAATGTCAGATGTCTATAATTTTAATGCCAGATGCCGTGACTTTTGAATAATTTCTTTTGATAATGAACTTTCGTTTTCTTTTTTTTTTTTGCGGTTCATGGGCCTCTCACTGTTGTGGCCTCTCCCGTTGCGGAGCACAGGCTCCGAGCGCAGGCTCAGCAGCCATGGCTCACGGGCCCAGCCGCTCCGCGGCATGTGGGATCTTCCCAGACCGGGGCACGAACCTGCATCCCCTTCATCAGCAGGCGGACTCTCAACCACTGCACCACCAGGGAAGCCCGATAATGAACTTTAATTACAACAGTCTGCAATATGACTAAGATGATTGGGTGATTCCTGTTCCTTATGCACTCCTTGGGTTGTTTATTCTTGTCATTTTCATTTCGGTGCTTTCATGCCTTGAATTTTATAGGAGAGATTATTGAAAGATAAGCAAGTGAAATAAAATGAACAGTTTTGAGCCCACTGTTTGTCCATGTACTCATTAATGCCACTCTGACATAGGTGATGGCTGTCCTCAGTTTAGAGAGGATGATGGAGAGTAAAACAAAGGAGACCTGATGTTATAAGAACCAGTATATAAGTAATTCCAAACATTTTTAGTTTAAAAATCTGCATTAGCTAGTTTTCTTTTAATAAATCCGGCTTTCTCTCTTTTGCTGACTATTTCCGTGTTCATTAAGCTCGGAGGACACCCACACAGTGTGCTCATTGTAAGTATCCGTGGTGTGAACCAATGTATAAGTCTGGAGAGCATGCTGTAAAAAGCAGCCAAGAGTTATGGTCAAATCTACTAGATTACGGATACTTATATCCAGGCTATGTTAGAAACTTTAAAAATACTTAGCAACTGTCTAGCCCAAGCCCTTAGAAGTACTTACACAGATGAGCACAATCCTTTCTAGGTCTCTCAGGAAATAGACCAGCTGATAAAAATAATTTGCTCTGACCCCCTAACAGGCTTGTTGCTGTTATCTTACAGGGCAAATGTTTAAAGTGTGATACTTTATCCAGTTGCTTGATCCACATCAGTGTAAAAATATAAAGTTGGTTTGTTTTCGGTTAAACAGAACTGGAATATTAGAATATAGCTAAGTTTTAAGCTGTTATTTTGATGGTCCTATTTTAAATACCAAAATGGGATCACAGTTCCTTCTATATTCAGTAGACTGTAAGGGATTTGATTGGGAGGCTGGACTGGAATTGTTTTTCTATTCTGGTCAGTGTGCCCTGGGCTGCAGGCTAAAGAAAGCACTCAGTGCCTCCCCACCTCATTATTCTCATCTCCCTAGCAACTGCAATGGCATCAGTGCCTGAAACAGCCCTTGAAAAAGGATAAAGATCATTGTGTTGAAAGTTATTCCTAATTTTGCAGAGATAAAGATGTGTGTGCATCCATCTGCACATTTTAAGCAGAAAATCACAAGAGTGAAAAAAATTACTGGAGTGAGGTGAAAAGCTGAGTATCAACATACAGCTGGAATTCTCACTGAACACATATTCTTATTGCCATCTATATCTGTACCCTGAGGTCAAGGGAAGATAAGACTTTCACCAGGGACCCCCGCTGAATGCTCTGGAGCTTTGCGTCAGCAACTTCTTTGGTAAGACATCCCATTCATTCAGTGATTCATTTAAGAATATTAACTGAGCATCTATGTGTGTCGGACACTGCAGATGCTGGGAGACGCAACAGAAACACAAAACAAGTAAGACTCCTGCTCTTAGGGAATTTCTATTCCAGTGTACATTCATTCATTCTTGATATGACTTATGAAAAGGGCCTGGAAAAAGGCCTGCCACATTATGAGTAATCAATGACCAGCATCCTCTTCTTATCTTCTCCTTACCTGAACTTTACTTTTCTAAAGGAAACCTATTTCTTTTAGTTGGTTTGAATGGATAACTAAATCTCTTAGCAGTTTGTTGAGATCTATTGGTGAGTTAATAGAAATGTATTTGAAAGCCCTGATCACTGCCTTTACTCAATGGGAAGTACCAAGATAATTGATGTACTCAAATGTCTTGTTTATTTTTATATAATGTGCGTTTGTTATTTATCTCTTTTGGCAGTTGGTTACGCCAGTTTCCATTAGAATCTTTCTCAGTGTGGCCTTATTAGCAGGTCAGTGAATTTAGTAAGTTTTCCTTTAACCACGTTTAAATTCATTAGAATGGAGTGGAGAGTATGCACTTCCAGGGTCCACTCATAGTGTTTGGGATGTTCTCAAAATGTTCCTATAAATGACTCATCCAATAGATTGCATATAGAGATTGGACAGGAAGAAGAGCATTTTTCTATGGTCACATTTATAGTGAAGATGAAAAAATAATACCTAAACCCCAAGAAACACAGTAGAATCTTTCAATAAAAATCTGTTTTAGCAAAAAACACTCAACAGGTGACCAAATACTAATTTGCCTGCCAAGGGCTTTGATTTCATTTTTACAGCCTTTCTCCCTTACAAACTATCTCATTACCTTCTTACCTTGTTGTTAGTGTGCTATGAAAGGAAACACTGGATAATCAGTCATATGACACTATTTTGCCAGTTAACCTCTTCTGTTCCAAAGTAGACTTCTAGAGGTAGGTGTGTGTGTGTGTGTGTATGAGAGAGAGAGAGAGAGAGAGAGAGAGAGAGAGAGAGAGAGAGAGACAGAAGAGAGAGAGAATGAGTAGGAGGTCTTCATGTAGTTACTTAGAAAATATACTAATATGTCTTTTCTTTATTCTGATCTGAATTCCATGCTCCAAGACCATAAACTATTCCAACTTCATTTCTACTGGTTAGTTACAGGTTAGTTAGACCTTGGAGGAAGTTACTTCACCCCTTTACATCTTTTTCCTTCTATAAAGAAGAGAGTGGGGAGAGTGAAGTTTTTGAGAAGGCCTTTGAAGTCCATCCAGTTATAAGATTACTCTGTTCTTTTAATAAATGTCTTTGAGGACAGTGCCCACTCTGGGTTCTTTGAACACACCCTCTAATATCCTGACACACTCATTAGCAAGAATGGCTGTTATCTGAGCCTGTGAGAGCATGGCAATCACTTTGGTGGAACTCGATCTAGAAAAACTGAGATCGAAAATGTTGTAGGATTGAGCATCAGCTTCATATTAATGCCTGTTTTTTTAGTTATGTGTTTTTTTTTTTTTTTTTTTTAATAAGAGAAAGCTAGCCACTGAGGTAGAAATGCTGGGAAAAAAATATGTTTGTAAATTACTTCATTAAAACTTGGAAAAGGATATGAGCCAGCGAAAATAGTTTAAAATTCCTAAAAAGAATCTACCAGAGAAAACACAGAATACCTTTAGAGAAATTAGGCAGTTGTACCACTCATAAACAGAAGATCTGAAAAATTTAAACCTTTAAATAATATAGTAGATCAGGTTTATTGTAAAGTTTGGTTGTTAGATATTGGGACAACTTTTTTTTGACAGATCAAGAGGGTTACAACATATTACAATTAGTCACTGTGTTTTAATTCGTGACATAGCTAAATACAGGTAATAATAAAAGATACTGATAACAATGTGCAGTTAAATAAATCTTTGACACTACATTCCCAGGACCTTCTCAAACCTCACACATGGCAGATACATGATTTCTTACTTTATTTTCAAGCCAGCACCGTAACTATCTTTGATGTCCCCTACAATCTTTCAAAAGTAAATAACTATATATTTTAAAGTAACTCCTTATTTGGCAGTATGTATACAACCCGAACTTTGTTAATACAGGAAAACTGAATGGTCAGTTCTTTTCTCCATGTGCACTTCTCCCAATCCCCTCTCAACCCCTTGTTGAGTCATTTGCTTTTCTATCCAACTTGTAGCACCTAGAACTCAAATTCCTGCCTCAGCCGGATTACAAACTTTTAATCATCAGGCACCTCCTGGGCCACGTGCAAATAGCAAAAACAACAACTCCAATCCATTGAGAACTTTTGTTGGATGTACTTCAAGACAGATCTAGGATCTGATGCTTCTCATCACTTCCAGGGTTACACCCTGGCCTTAACCATGACTGTGGCTCTCCTGGGTGGGTGAAACACCTAACTCATATCTCTGCTTCCACACTTGCCTCTATGGTCTTTTCTCTGCACAGCAATCAGAGTGACCTTGTTAAAATGTAAATTCACCAAATGGTTGACAAATGGAAATTTCTCTTATAGGTATATTCAAATGATAAATGAAGGATAAGTGACAGAATGCAAACTGTTATCATTTTGAAAGGATTATCAGTAGGCTGTTACCACCACAAAATAAAATTTAACCTGCATTACTGTTCCTCCTGATAAAAGTATTCTTCCTTCACCTATGAAGGAGTTTTGTACAAAAAATAGAACCTGAGTCTGAACAAGCCACTTGATCTTACTGCCAATTTATAGGAGACAGAGGAACATGTTACATGAAGCCATAGGCCTGCAATCAACAAAATCCATACTGTGGCAAATTCTGCAGAATAAACAACCCAGTTTTTTCAATAACAGCAAAAATAAATGCAAGAAAAAAAAGAGATGTTGGAGGGCTTCCCTGGTGGCGCAGTGGTTGAGAGTCTGCCTGCTGATGCAGCGGACACGGGTTCGTGCCCCGATCCGGGAAGATCCCACATGCCGCGGAGTGGCTGGGCCCGTGAGCCATGGCCGCTGAGCCTGCGCGTCCAGAGCCTGTGCACCGCAACGGGAGAGGCCACAACAGTGAGAGGCCCACGTACTGCAAAAAAAAAAAAAAAAAAGGGATATTGGAGACCCTATAGATTAAAAGAGACTTAAGAGATAGCAACAATTACAAAGTGTGGATCTTATTTTGATTCTTATTCAAACACACAAACTAAAAACATTGTAAGTTTACCAAGGAACTATGACCACTCACTGGACATCTGATGATATTAAAAAAGCATTGTTAATTTTTCAAGTTTGAATCAGAGGTGTGATGGTAAATATTTAACAGTTGGATCTCCAGAAATAAAAGCCCTGATTTTCATGTTTGTTGATTTCCGTGAAGTATATACTCCCCCTATGGCCGATTTCAAGGTCAGAGATCCCTGAATGAGAAGAGATGCACACAGGCTAAGCCAATGCTTTCAGGCTAAGCCAATATATAAACTGCTCCAGCCCACACTGGGGGTGATAATTATATTGCAGTGGTGTTAAAAAAAAAAAAAAAGTGCCTATATTTTGGAAGTGCCTACTAAAATATATATAGTTGAAACGACATGTTGTCTGAGGTTTTCCTCAAAATGATCTGGGGTGGGGGTGTGTAGGGAGTATAAATGAAAAAGTATTTTAGTCATAAATATACTGGGGTTTCTTATACATTTTTCTCTACTTTACATATGATTTACATTTTCTAAAATAGAAAGATTTTAAAAAGTAAGTCACATCTTCTACTGAAAATCCTCCAGGGACTACCTTTCTGAGTAGATGCCAAAGTCCTGACTATAACATGAGAGGCCTACACTTGACCTTCTCCTTTCACTCTGCTCCACTGGTGTTGATCTCCCTGCTGGCCTTTCAGTATGCTAAGCCTGCTTTCTCCTTTGGGCCTTTGTACTGGCTGCTGTCTCTGCCCAGAATACTTTCTCCCAGATGACCACAGAACTCACACCTTCACTTTCTTCAAGCCTTTGCTTAGATGCCATCTTCTTAATAAGGGCCCCATTGAATGCTCCATTCTGCCCACAGCCCCAGCCTAGTACTTGTGATGCCTAGTACTTATCATCTTCTAACACATAATATTATTTACATATTTAAATCAATATAAACTACATATTTAAGTAGTTAGAATAGTGCCTGGAATGTAGTGGTTACTCAAAATAATTTTTTATTGAACAAAATGAGTGGATGCAGGTGACATCTGTGAATGTCACAGAATTTTTCTTCTCTTGTTTGACACTTCTGATTATATTACCTGCACTGACTACAACATTTAAATTATATTTTTGGAAGATGGTACTGCTGGAAACACTTTTTAATATTGATAAAAATAGTACAAATTATCTTAGATTCTCTTCAAAAGCTCAATATAAATTTGTTTCTACACCAGAAGTGCAGAGGTAGAAACCTTTTAAGAGACTATAATAAGTATCTTAAAAACAGAATCAGTAAGCTTCCAGAGGAAAAAGAATGACAGTTTGATTAGTTTACTTCCAAAGTGTCTTGGCCATTGTTTTAGGGAGTTTACAATTTTTAGTTAGGAGCTGAAACAATTTTTAGTTAGAATCTTTTAGATTCTAGAATATTTGCTTGAACCAGAATTCCCCCACCTCCACTATTCCCCCATTATCTTGCAGCATATACTTAGATATATGCTTTTTTCAGTACTTGTTCATCTAGGTAGATTAACTTTGACACTCCTTAACCATCATCCCCAAATATTCAGGGGAACATCTTGTAAGAACTTCAAGGAAGAAGAAATCTCCTCACTTTTTGGACTTTCAAGCAAACACTGTTAATTCTAGATGAACTTCCTAATGGCATGGTCCAAACAGAGAGCTCAAAAACTTGTCTGATGTTTTTTTCGTACATGTAGTTAGGGTACATGGATCTAAATGCTATATTGAATTGTGTAGTCCTTTTAGTACTCTTCGTTTCTGCACCGATTTCTTTGCTCTAGCAAACAAAATTAGCTATTTCAGTGACCCAGGAATAGGAGCACTCCAGTATAGAATGTGAGAACCATGGTTGGTTTTTTGCTTAAATCACAGCCAACTAATGACTAGAGGGCTTGGTTTTCATTCTGTTGCACAGCGTTCAGTGGGACACTCAGGTATTGAGTAAAAGGAGAAAGGCTTATTAGAAAATAAGCATATGAAAAGATGGGGAAATGCAAATTAAAACAACAATGAGATACTACTACAGGCCTGTCAGAATGATTGAAATCCAGAACACTGACAACACCAAATGGTGGTGGGGATGTGGAGTAACAGGAACTCTCATTCATTGCTGGTGGGAATGCAAAATGGTGTAGTCACTTTGGAAGACAGTTAGGCAGTTTCTCAAGAAATTAAACGTACTCTTTCCTACAATCCAGCAGTCACTCTTTGTTATTAATCCAAATACATTGGAACTGTGTCCACACAAAAACCTTCGCATGGATATTTATAGCAACATTATTTAAAATTGTCAAAAGTTGGAAGCAACCACGGTATCCTCCAGTAGGCGAATAGATAAACTGTGGTATAACCAGATACTGCAGTATTATTCAGCACTGAAAAGAAATGAGATGTCAAACATAAAAAGACATGGAAGAACCTTAAATGCATGTTATAAAGTGAAGGAAGCCAATCTGCAAAGGCTACGTACTGTATGATTCCAACTATATGACGTTCTGGGAAAAGCAAAACTATGGAAACAGTAAAAAGACAAGTGGTTGGCGGGGATTAGCAGTGAGGAAGGGATAAATAGGTGGAGCACAGTGGATACTTAGGGCAGTGAAATTACTCTATATGATCCTATAATGGTATTTACATGTCACTATACATTTGTCAGGACTCATAGAATATACAATACCAAAAGTGTAACCCTAATGTAAACTATGGACTTTGGGTGATTATGATGTGTCCGTGACAAATGTACCACTGGATTGTGACAAATGTACCACTCTGGTGGGGGATTGATAATAGGGGAGGCTCTGTGTGTGTTACGGGGGCAGCAGGATATGAGAACTCTGTATCTTTAGCTCCGTTTTGCTGTAAAAAATTAAGTCTGTTTAAAAAAAAGATAGGCCTAATAAAACTGAGAGGAGAGTACCTAAGTGATGCCTTAATGTGACTAGTTAAGGAATAAAATGAAAGGCTGCTCCATAATGAACTAGATTGTTATTTATTGATTTGCAAATCTGAGCATAGATTTTTAGGAATGAAAATCAAAGCTGTGTTTCGAAATTAGAGTGGATTAGATCTCATAGTCTTTTCTGTTTTCCTGCAAAAGATGCAGTATGTGTAGTGATGCTGGTTTCAGATCATTTCCTAAATATTCCAGTTGCCATAGCAGCCAAAGCTGATGATGGAATTTATATACAAAGTCCTCAGAAAAGAGATTTGCCAAAAAAGTCTTTGGAGTTGCTCAAGATAGTTGGCTTTTTCATATCTCATCTTCAGAACATTTCTTTGCTTATAAGTTTTCAGCATTTATTCTAGTAACTTAAGATAGTAGTATTTTTTTTTTGAGCTAAAAATATGTACCTATCATCTAAGTGACATACATGAAATGGTCAGTGTAGTAACTAGACAGAATAATTGAAACACTGACTTTCCTGGAAAATATGGAGACTATTAACAAGCCTAGGAGTGTCAGAGTTTAGAAAGGGAAGCTCCAAGAGTCTTCAGAACTGTATTAGCTCATGTTAGTTAGCCCTTCTTTCTCTTTAAACATATTATCATTTCTTGGGGACTAATCCTAGATTTAAGGTTGTACACACTAGGGACTTCCCTGGTGGTCCAGTGGTAAAGAATCTGCCCTCCAATGCAGAGGATGTGGGTTAGATCCCTGGTCAGGGAACTAAGATCCCACGTGCCGCAGGGCAACAAAGCCTGCACGCCACAACTACTGAGCTTGCGTGCCTCAACTAGAGATCCCGCATGCCACAGACAACAGAGCCTGCGCACCTCAACTGGAGAGCCTGCATGCCACAAACTACAGAGAGTGCTCTGGAGCCTGCGTGCAACAATTATAGAGCCCTGGATCCTGCGCCACAACTGGAGAGAAGCCCACGTGCCACAACGAAAAGATCCCGCATGCTGCAACAAAGATCCTGCGTGCTGCAACTAAGACCAGATGCAGCCAAAA